>NC_052137.2:25233069-25542069 GCF_016086655.4 Lepeophtheirus salmonis | reverse complement strand
TTACATCTTTCTCCAGTGTTAAAGTGATTAATTCATGTGAAACCGCTAGAAAAGCCACAAATATATATTCAATAAAATACATTTTCCTTTAGGTTTTTCAAATTGTTTTCACCACACATATCACAAATAAAAAAGAAAATATTGGTATTGCCAAATACTTCTAGCAACTTTGTAACTCTGAATATTACTGAACATCTAATATAAAACTGTTATATATAAATGCGTTCAAGATGCGTTGCTCTCAGTAAAAGTGACGGAATTGTCAAACAAAAAAAGAGAAAACATTCTATGTAGTCAGCGTTCTACCACCGGTGTTAAAACTGAGAGCAATTATTCTTGAGAGATATTTATGTATGGATATGCAGAAAATACATTTATCAATCAAAACATCGAAAAAAGGCATAACAAATAAAACAAAACAAAAAATTCTACTCAAATAAGTGATAACATTATTGAGAGATCTTTAAATATTTTTGAAGTTATGATTGCATTAAATAATCGAAATTAGACCCTCCTCACTTCATACACGATTCACCAACAGAAAAGTTCAATGAAGAAATAGCAGATATATCGAGAATATTAAGTAAAAAAATCTAGTCAATTTAAATGGTGATTTGATATTTCCTTATCAAATGCATTTCAACTGGTTCTACGAAACATTACCAATTAAAATCATAATCAAACAGGGTCGTGCGAAAAGAATGTACCACTAATCAACGTGAGCAAACTTGTGATCCTATTGAGCCTAAATTAAGTCAGACATGATAGATTACTTAAAGTCATTTATTAATCACACAAGGACAGATGTTATTAATGAATTTGACCTCCCTTGCTCTGAATGACGACCTTCAAGCGGCTAGGGAAGGTGGAGCACACTTTGGCAATGTATTCCCTTCCAATGAGCTTCCAATCCTTCTCCACAGAGGGTTTCAGGTGGCTGGCATTGCTGTGGTGTGGTCTGCAGGCCTTGGGCTCATCTTGCAACCAGATAGATTAATCCAAAGATTCACAGTGCTGTGGCAGGTGCAAAGCAAAGCAGCAATGTGATTTCGTTTTACTTCCATTTTTGTCTACATAAATTAAAAAGGGGATTACAATAGTTCATTCAAAAGCTTAAAAAGTAATATAAAAATATCGGAAGTTTACAAATTACAATAACTATACCTCGAACAATTAATATATGGTATTATACTTATTTTCAAGGCTATAATTTTAGATTCTAATTAATACATTTACAGAGATGGGAAACAAAACATGACTAAATTACAAAAATGTGATTTTATGGAATCAAAAAAGACAACTAAAAAAGCAATTTGTGATATTTTAAAACACTAAATTGATTTACATTTTTTATTCAATATTTTTTCCTTCATTAGCAATAATAGCTTTGACACGCGGGCAAATAGATTAGCAGTTCTTGACAATGAAGACCCGCAATATAGCGTACCACGCTATATTGATGGCAATCTCAATTTGGATTAGAGGTGCAGCAGACATTATAATTCAAGATACATCGAACTGTATAGTCTTGGGGGGCTTAGATCAGTTCATATATCATGATTACAGCATTATGTTTTAATAGCACTATGAGAAGAAAAAATAAAGACTAAATATTGAATTGTTATGTAATTAATCATGAATTACGGAATATCTTAATTAACAATAGTAACGCAACCTCCATATTATCACCAAGATGTATCAAAAAGAAATTTATTATTTTAGTGGAATTTTTTGTCGTAAATGTTTATCTCCATAACAATCAAAACAGTGCTCACTTGATGTTTGGACTGGACAATTTCCATTATTGTATCCAGATATCCTACAATTAGCCTCCCAGACAGTGGCATGTCTTTGACATCAAAATGACCGGAAGGAAATCTACAAAAACAAAATTGTGTTCTGATTTGTTCCTATAGTATCGGGACGACCATTACCACTTTTCACATTTACAGACGCCTGTCTTGTGTTTTCGCCGTTATCGAAGAAAAACTGTAGAATTTGTTATATTTTCTTGTTGCTAGTGTCCATTCTTGACGTGTACTCAAATAATACTAATTAAAACAATCACAAAACTGTCTCAAATGCGTTTTAGTATGCAATATTATCCTTCTAATACCATTTACCGTAAATATATCCAACATATAGATTGCGATTCACACATTACTAAATCTATCTATTGCAAAATAATAGATTTCTTTCTACAAAGACTACTTTTCTATTTAAAAAAAAAAGAATTTACTCAACCATTCAAGTGATAAGAAAGATTAAGTATGTCCCTCAATATTAAAAGTGACGAATCCTGATTCCGGAGATGGACTTTTAAAAACTACTCTCTGTTGTATAGTTCATGATATAAATGGAACTGCGAATCGTCTAGTGAAAGATTTGATCATTAAAAATGTTTTTACTCAAAGTGCTTCAAAGGGAATTTGTGAAAGTAATCAAGTATAAATCGATTTAATGGAAGGAAATACTACACGAAGTATTAAATGACCTTGTATGGTTCTCAAATATATCAATTAATATATTATTGAGTAGAAGAAGTAACGACTTTTTATTAAACTTAATAGAAGAAACTGAAGGGATTTTATAATATATTCATGGGTAGGAAGAAGTATCCGTTCAATATTCTGAAGTAAGTTTAAATAATGTTATATTTTAAGGTAAAATTTTAACTTATGAAATTTAGATTGTACAATTAGCTGTTATATCATGCAATATACTCACTCTCAGAATTAATCAACAACTGTAAACAGGACATAAAGGCAGAGCAGGACATTATTATATCTTTCTTGTTGAACCTGATATTTTCTCTTCAAAGAGAAATTCGGGGATCTCAAGGAGCTGTTCACTTACCTTCCTTCTCAGCTCTGACAATAAACACAAAAAACACTCATAATCTATCATAACGACGTGTTACTGGTTGTCGAGGTAATGCATGACAGTTTAGGCAACATGAGGAGGTTCTGAGTCTTGAATCCACATGAACCTTGTATATGGAGGGTATGTGGCTTCTAGCAATGATATAACAACATTCTTACAAAGGTCCAAGTACAATGAGGCCAACTTGAGACCGTTATGAAAATGTGAGCTGGCATGCCATTTATGTCACTGGTGAACAAGTGATATGTATTCTTCAACTAATTATCTTCCATGTCTTTTAATAAGTTATTTTGATTTGTCTTAAAGAGGCCCCGTGATTCTTACATAAATAATTTGAAAAAAAATTACGGTCATACTAAAAAAAATAAGATGCCCGGATTCAGTTTTCTATTGCGATATTATGCTTTATTAGCAAATTAAACATAAGTGAATATAAGGAAAAAATCACAATTTATTATTTCACTTTAATTTACTGTAATTTTTGATAACGTGATTTTAATATCTTTTGCGAGTCGATGCTAGGATTTAATAATGAAGCGAGGGCTTGAGCCACTTATCTTCATTGAAAAACCTAATTTAAAATCTTTATTGAAGGAACTCATCCTCTTAATATCATTTGAGGTGCATCTTTGAAATTAAAGATTGAGAAGCTGTTTTTACTACTCTCTAATTCGACTCACAACTAGAAATATAAATAATTTAGCGAAAGTCTGGACTGTTTTCATCCCTCTTTTCCTAATTTCTTCCAATGAATCCTCTGAATCCCTTCCCTTCAACTTCCCTAGTGTTTGATTTATATAACTGTATTATTATTGAGAGGAATATCAAATATGAAATAGAATCTCAGCCACAAATTGCTTTTTGGAGGATAAGGAGGACGGTGATTCTTTAATTCTAAGCATGTAATAAGTATTTACTGAAGCAGCCGAGAGGATGTTTCTGTATTCATAATTTGTTTGATGTCCTCAATTTTGGATCATTCTATATACTTGATTTTTATTTTTGATGGAAGATTTTTTTTCTCACTCCTGTATGATAGGAATTACACATAACTGTCGTCATTAAGAACGGAATGAAGTAAAAATATGGCAAGGAAGAAATTAGATGGAACGTCCAGAAGTTGACTTTTGAGTTCCTTCATTTTAGTAATTTTAAGAAACTAGGCCCAATACTTAAAATATCATTGGGTAATACTTTTTCATCATCATCCCTTTGATGTGATGCGTTCTTTACTATAAACTTAATTAAATTTATATAACTGATGAGTCATCGATCTTTGCTCAATCAAAGAAGAAAATTAAAATTGATAATTCAAATTTCCGTAAGTATGCAAAGTGTTGAAGTGATTGAATAAACCTGTGCAAAAGGATACATTATTCGGAGATTTGGGTTTTGTACCCAAAACTTTCATTTGAATGTGTTATGCACAAGTTTTAATTTTTAAACATATAATACATTTTTTTAAATAAAAACATCATGACGTTGATAAAAGTGATTCAACTATTTATAAATGGTTTCGCATATACATTTTTTACATGTCTATTTAAATGTTTGTTTATGCAAAATTTACAGCATTTACATTTTTCCTCTTTTTTATTTACATATCTTGTATATAAGGAACACCCATTACAATTGAAGTACATTTCTTTAACTTTGATGATAATGAAGTAGGAAGAGGACTTGAGGAAGGAAGCTGATGTAATATATGAGGGCTTGAGGTAAGAAAGTGATTCAAAATGGGAGAGGGACATGAGGTAAGAAACAGTTTCAAGGTTGGAAGAGAGCTCGTGGTAAGAAATTGATTTATGGTATTAGGGAAGCTTGAGGGAGGAAACATACTTATGGTAGAAAACATACTTGACGTAGGAGGTAAGCTTGGAGCAGGAAGAGAACTTGAAGTAAAAATATATTAAAGGCAGAATGAGAGGTTGGAGTAAAAAGAAGGATTGATGTAGAAAAAGGATTTAATGTAGGAGGAGATTATTCAGGTAGGCTTAATAATTGACTTAGGAAACGGATTTAATGTTGAAAGATGGCTCAAGGTAAAATACAGATTTATGGTAAGGGGGGAGTTTGAGGCACGAAATATAGTTATGGTGGGAGCAGAGCTTGGAGTAGAATGAAGGCTAGATGTAGAATTCTGATTTAAGGTAGGAGAGTTTGAGGTAGACAATTGACTTAAGGTAGACAATTGACTTAAGGTAGACAATTGACTTAAGGTAGACAATTGACTTAAGGTAGACAATTGACTTAAGGTAGAATTAATACTTCAGTTACGAAATAGATTCTAGGCAGACGATATTGTGTAGGTAGATGACTTGAAGAGTGCCTAATTAGTCCCTTAAGGTCGTGCAGGCAATTTTGGATAAGTATTATTTACTTCTTGTAATGTATTTAATATGTCCTTTCTGGTTTTTATCTTCTTGTATATTCGTCTATGTATTATAAGTACTGAGTTTTACGTATTATAAATAGTGTCGTCTTTTGTAAATATATTAGAGTATAATTAGAATACACATGAACGTATAAACTGTGTTACCTTATTCCTCCACGTGAATTCTTCTCCTCATGTCTCTTGGTCATCCTGGATCTCTCCTATTATAAATAAGCTTGTGTCTCTCCCTCGTCAAGACGCAACACTTCTTCAATTAAGTCATGGATGCAATTTATAACTTTGATGATTTTGAAAAGATTTAGAAGTCATTTCAAAGCTGCGATCACCAGAAAAATAGCCATTGTCCTTCACCAAAAAATTAATAGAGATTGTATCCACTTCTCGAGTATTACAATGTACTCTAAAAGACCCTTAACAATGAAATTCTTTTTCTGACGTCTGAAGAGCATTATAAAGATAGATGGAAAGTAATAATATTATTCAAAGAAATCACCCACCTAAAGTTGTGGCAATGAATTTTAAGTTTTGGAGGAGAAATATAATCTACTATTATATTGTATAAAAGTGATCCAGTAGAATTAGAACCTTTCTTGCAAGTTTCCTGTAATAAGTATTGAAAAATTAATAAAATATAAATATTTTTTGAAATTAAAATATTTACCTTTACTTGCTCCACTTCATCAAATCATACATGTGAGATGTCCCTGCTCCTTCATCTTCACAGGCAAATAAATTGATTTAATATAAAGATAGAAAATGAGTCTTTCTCTTTGAATTTATGGATATGGAATGGACTTAGCCTCCGAAAATGCCATTGTAAAACATTGAACTTCATCCCTATTATATTTAAAATATCTGACGCGAGTGTTGTAGTCTTTTCTTTCCGTTTGAACACATTTCAATTTTTTTATGGAATTATAAATCTTTAATATCCAATTGTCTAGAGGATGTTTCAAGATTGAATCCCCAAACAAGGAGGCTTAAAATCTGAATGATCGTAACATATATGGCAAATGTCACTCAACCTTGTATTCAATTCCTAATTGTGGATTAAAAATATATTTTTACAACAATATCTTGCATAGCCAAAATCATGGCATGATTTAACATATTTCTGGTATATGCTATAATTACTTCTATGACTTGGAAAATGAAGAGTCTTGAAGTCTGAATGAGAAGGTAACCTTCAGGAATAACAGCGTCATGATTATTCATTAGGCTTTCAAGAAATATATTGATACATTCCTGTTGCTCAGGAATAGATTTGTTGCAAGGGTTGTTTGATGGATTATCAATAGATTGATGTGTCCTCAAGGTAAGGGCATTTGACAAATAATGAGTACCTAAACGATCAAGGGGGCTCTTGGACATTCCCATCAAAAAATAAAAATTGATTTGGTGCGCATGCTTCCCTTTAATATAAAGCTTCATCTTGAAGTCTATTTTATCCATTAAAGAAAAATGTTCAAGAACATACATTTCGAGGGAATCTTTGGAAATTGTCGCCATTTCGAAGGACAGATCCCAACATGGAGGATGGACCTCTCTTTCCACCTGACTTTTGAAGCCCAATTTTACAATTGCATACCATTTTACAAAAATTACATTCCATCCTTTGCTCTGTCTCATCCACTCAACGAAGTGTCACGTCATGATAGACAGGTCGAATATCGACATAAGAGGGGGAAAAAATGTTGTCAGACATGATTTATAGCTTTGGAAAATTTATAATTATGGCGTCTAATCGTTTAATACTGTATAATGCAGTTGTAAAGAGAAAATATTGTTCCTCGTGGTGTAAAGCTAGATCAAATCAATTCGTTTTATTGTAATAACAACTCTGTTTTAATCAATTTTAACAAATATCTGAGGCTATGAATATAACCAATTATATTCAAAAGATCAGAACGGATCCAATTAGAGTCCATTAATTAATGGAAGGTTTTTAATCCTAGATAATATTATTGAATATCTCATCTCATTCCTCAAATTTGAATATAAATCCCATAATAGAACAAATATTTCTATAAACTATTTACAAAGTAAATAATTAAAAAGGGAATTTCTCAATCACTAGATTTTTACTCAAGAGTCATTTCTAGTTGACTCACCACATATGTCCGGATACTTCTGCCACCGTTGTATATGCCATATATATCCGTGTTATTAAATTGTACGTTCCTTCATAGCTATGTAAATTTTCACTTGTATTAGAGAATATCACCTCTTAATAATTTATTATAATCTCTAGAGATACAGATGTTTATAATTAGTCAAAGTGTTAAAATATGGTGTATCTAATTGGACTTCCAAAATTTGTTACTACTTGTGATTAATTCCTGCCTAATCAATGATCACGGATGTACATTGAAGGACTAATACGTCTGATTTCTACTTGACTCTCTAGAATTAACCTCAAGAAATTTAAACTCAAAGAATGGATTAAAAGCTTAAGTCAAACCTATTTTGTGTATGATGTGTCCAATTAAATGCAATCAGTTATCATTAGAATTAGGAATAATGAGTAATTACTCATATTACCCTTTTTGTGTAAAAAATACTCATTTTTCTAAACTAATATCAAATAAATACAGAGAATTTGGATAAGAATTATACTATACACTATATTTCTTAATTCCTTAATGATATTTTTGAGGGAGAATCCCCCTGCCAAAATCATAACAATGTACAATTATCAATATGATTCAATTCACTTTATGACCTTTTTTCATTGTTAGGTTATTTTACATTAAGTAATTCATATTTCACAAAATAAAATAATTCATTGAATCAAAAGTGTAATGTTTATACTGGAGAGGTAGTTTGATTTTTAAGTGGAATAATTTATCCAAATGTATAATAATTTATGATACAATGCACCATTTACAATAAAAACCATACCAAGGAATTATAGAGATGAAAAACTAAGAAAAATTAATTTTAATCCGTTTCTATCAAATGAATATTAAAAAATATTGGGATTACTCCATTCAAAAGAAAATGCTACATCAAATGAAATTAATTATCTCTCTCGAATCTAATCTTTTTTTAGAATCTTTGTACATCCTACACATTAAGATAATAATTTCACGCACCCTGCATATCCCTAATCCGTTTTGAAGGATCACATTGAAGTATTTTCTGTGCTTCTATGTTTTTAACATACGTACATTTATATTTGCCAAAAATATACAGACCCAAAATGCAGACTACAGTCACACCTGTATTAAGGAAATAGGAAAGGGAAAACTAAAAAAGCGACCACTTAGTGCACGTGACTTATTTAACCAGATTTCCTATTTTGTAGCCATCGTAATTCTGATACTAAATACGGCGGGTAAGTGCAAAGAAAGCTTAAAAAAGGTGGTCGTTAGATCAGGTTTGACTGTAAATTAAAGTTAAAAATATTGTAACTAAGTGTACCATCAAGGAATACAGATTTACTGCATTTAATTTTAAAAAAATCTTTAACAAAAATCATGGAACAATCCCGATCCATTTTTTTAGTTAACATAAACATACAGTCTAATAATCAATTGACATATTTGAGGCGATTATATGTTTGTCCTCAAATTTTAGGGATGACTTTAGATACCCAAGAGTTTTATCTATTGTTTGAAAACTTTTTTTCATTCCCTAAACGTAAATTGGTCCCGATATGTCCCCTTTAACAAAATATATAACTTTTTGAATTTTGACGATCAATTTTTGCTCTTTTAAGTGGAACTCAATCGGTTAATAAGAATAATTTGCTGATAGAAATGGACGATAATTCGTTAAAGTATACAAATTTTATTCAAACTATATTTCAAGGAAAATCCTTCTAGTTCTCTTTTGTGTTGAAGGGTCACCTATTCTCCTAACTTTTTGTCATCCCTTTATTCCAAATTCCCATTTGCATATTTTCAATTAATTTTATATTACTTAAAAAACACTATAATCAAATTAAAACAAGGGAAACAAAAAAAAAAAAAAAAGAATATAAAATATTAGAGATGTTTCCAATTTTTCAAAGAGTTGATGTTGATGTTCATTTTATTAACCCTTCTAAATTTACAATAGACTCCTCAAGAGGGGGTGTGTGTGTTGTTGTCTTTTGTTATGAATATTTGTATATTTAGTAGAGTGTGATCTAACACTTATAAAATATTGCTGAAAGTACCTATCTCAGATCAAAGATTTACATGGTAGCCGAGAATATCTGGATATATAATAGATATATTTTTACATTTTCTTCTGGAAAAATGACCAACTTAAAGAAAAGTAATAACAGAGAGGATTTGGATGTTGGATGTAAGAAGGTTGAAGGAGAGAAAACTAACGATACAGTTGGAGAAATGGTTTATGTTTCTTTAATAAAAATAAGGAGTGATAAGATGATGAAGACAGAAGATCCAGAAGCACAAGATCATGAAATGGTGGTGCATTTTTCAAATTAACAATCGAAGAAAATAGGACTAAGGACTTAGTTCAAGAATCGAAATGAAATAATAAAAGTGTTTGAAAACGAAAGAAGAGAGAGATTCGAAAAAAAAGAAACCAGGTATGATTCACCACCTGTGAGTGAAAAGGGATAATCTGGCTTCGATTCAGATAGAATAGACTCCGCCGTACTTTTCATTTTTAGAAAATAAAAAGACAACTTATTGTGTTTTTTAGAGTGTTTTTCACGTAAATTTCAAAAATATTCCAAATGATACAAAAAATCCACTTAACATAAAAATTAGAGAACAAGTATTTTTTCCATATTTCCAGTGCTGGACTTTCGTTAGTAGATTTTCAAATTAAGAGAATTTTTATATAATGATGTGAAGAGTTCAAATATGAAAAAAAATCACCTTTAAAATATTCTTAGCTAGTTAATTGTGCACTTTAAAATAGATAAATAAGTTGTAATTTTTATTCTTTTTTGTTTGAAGCATACTTAGAAAACATATAATTTTATTTTAAATGCATAGCTGTTAATGCTATATTTTATAAATTTGTTTATTTTGATTCTAAATATATAATAAGAGAAAATAAAAATTATATCCAGAATAATTTATTTACAAAATTTATTTGATTAAATGTGCAAAATATTTAAATTACATTTAAAATAATAAGAGAGTTTCAACTTTTTCTTTCAGTATATCTTTCTTATAATTTATTTAATTTTAGAAGATTATATAGAGATTTGGGTGGAGTTATTCTATGACAACTCTCTCCTGATGGCATAATTGCTCCCTCTCTGTTTTCTTGTGAGAAATACTGTGTAGAAGCTGATTTAGCCATTTTAACAATCCTCTCGCAACTTTGCATGGTATAAGCATTTCAACACTATTATTGGTATTTGGATCAAGCTTTTCAAAAGTTGTTGCGGAGCAAGTAACTGTTTATAGTAGGCGTTGATCGGATTCTTAAAGATAGGTTATCCGGTTGAAAATTTGGTCCACTCTCTCCAATGACCGCCAGGATTGGTTCTACAGATATAATTATCTTTTTCTGGGCATTAGAGCAAACTAAAACTTATAAGATCATTTTACTGTGAGAATACTAAGAAAATCTTTTCACTGTTATAATTAAGGGTTCATACACATCTTTTTTGTGGATATTGAGACAATTAATTTGATATATGACTTGTCGTGACCCTTCTATCCAACATGATTCTCCTTGGTATCGAATCAACATGGGTAATACATACCAATAATATGCTGAATATGAGTCTGAGATTTCCCCCCTTCATTTCATGCTTTGCTACACAGATTATAAAAGTTATATTAGCAGTGTTAAGCCAATGGCTATGGTAAACATGTCCAATCTCCAAGAAAGCCATCCTTTTAGGAAACACTTTTTCTCTCACACTATCATATAGCTTTACTGTTGATATTTAGACAAATCTTGAATAACTTCATTACACAGTTTGAGTAGTGGTGGCCAATAAAGATTTCGGGGAAAGTTTGGATTGATATCCAAGCGAGTAACCGAGTCTAGTAGTTTCTTATTGGTCCAGAAAATCTATTATCTGAAAATGATAGGCCATCAAGCTCAAGAATTGAAGGTGTAAGGAAGTTCAATAGTTCGTACTGTAGGGTACATCAGATCCCCCACCCCTTTATTAAAAAATATTACCTTGACAGATTGATAAAAATGTTTTATCTATAAAAAAGCGTATGTAATAATTTCAAATTCGAATAAATTCTATCGGACCCACATTAAGCATATTGAAATAAGAAAATTATGGTGTATGGTTATACTATTATGGTAATCAACGCTGAAAAATCCTTTTTGTTTTGTTTTTAGAGAATTATGTGTTTAATATTATAATTCTTAACTTGCACTTCCTCAAAAATATGTTGTTTTAGAATGTATAAAACATACATGGTTACTACTTTAAAAATATTGCTTTAACGGCATAAGCAAGCCAAATGAAAGAAATTGCATCACTTCAGTGGTATTTAAAACATATGGGTACTTTGAAAAATAGGAATGTTAATGAAGAACAACTGACAGAGGCGATCAATGATGTGAACAAAGTTCCTTGGGATTCCATCTTAAAAAACAGACACCCACCGACACTAAGGAAAAATTACAACTGAGAAAAGCAAGGAAATGCTGAAACTATGGAAATGTCAAAAATCAAGTGTATCGAAGGTTTTTGACACAAATGCCTCTAACACAGAACATGTTAACACTACTTGTATTTATCAGGTCTTAGGAAAGCCGTTACTGGGGGCACCATGTGGTCATCACATTGGTATCATGTGATGCTGACACAGATATTTATAGACCTGAAACTAGAAACCTCAAATTATCTGAAGTATCCGTCTTCAAAATATTTCTAAGCATTTATGAAAGTGTGAGCTGATTCATCAAAGAAAAGATGAAACTTTTTGATCTAAGTTCATTGAAAAAAATAAGACTGTTGTACAAGAATAGATAAATGAATCACTTTAATTTATCAAATGTCTCTACGCAACATCATCGTGATAATTGTAAGGAATTCTCTAAACTGAGTAAGTTTTATTTAGATGTCTTCAGTAAAAATGATTTTTATGTTATATGCCCTGGTGCAGTGCACAGGGCCCGCTGGATGTTTAAAATTGTTGTTTCAATCAAAATTGTTCTTAGAACACCATGTCTTATGTTTGTCACCTGAAACGATGTCAACCAAATATCAGAAATAGAAATTTTATATCTTTGCCAATTTTTTTTTATCTTCTTTTCGTGTTAGAATACATGTACCACATCAATCCAACCGTCTCTAAGAGTACAATATCTGTTCTATCTATGATTTAGCTCCATCAAGTGAGCAACACAATATGGTTAAGAGGCTCATAGTAATGAATATTAACAAGCTGACAAACAGGAATTACATACATATTGCTTTCATACATGGTTTTAGGAAACCACATTTTCCAATTGATATAACACAGTTTATTACACTTGCAGATATAGTTTCTTGGGACTTCTGGCTCATTTTTACACTTCCTGGCTTAGAAACTAATTTCCTGACCAAAAAAGTAATAGAGGGGATACATTTTTTGTTTTATATGTCTTCCAAATGAAAAATCAAGTCCCTTAACGTCATTAACGACTGCGCAGAAAGAGGTGTAAAACTAAGCTTGGACTTTACTAATGTGAGTAAATTAGAAGAACATTTTCAAAATGTTTTATATGTAGTATAAACAAATAGGATAACCTAAGAGAAAGTTAATGTAATAGTAAGTAAAAAAGAGTAGCTGTGAAGATTATCACTTTGTAGATTATGTATTTACCTTTGATTTGTTTATTTTGGATTTTGGGCATCAAAAACAAAATTATAGTATTTTGTCATTAAACCTCTCAAACAAATAATAATACTATTTGATGTCTTGTTTATTGTAGAAGAAAGTATAAACAGGAAATATATTTTTTAGGATTTAAATTACAGTTGTCTTATTTATTTAGTTTATGGACATAAATCTTGTAATTTTTCCATTTTTTACCATTGATGAGGGTCCGGAAAATGTTAACCAAAATCTATGAAAACTCTACAAAATAATTTTGTTATCAGGTGAAACACTTTTGCCATAACTCTATAATGAAATAAAACATTTATAAAATGTTGGGGAGGTTTGATACCCCCTAGTATACATAAGTTTTGAATCCCACTGATGTTATGGAATTTCCTTCACTTGGCTCTCCAGATTAGTTACTATGGACTTCTTACAAACTAAAATTAAAACGACATATTTTCGAGGAATTGCAAGTTAGATATCTTTATATAAATACATCATTCTTGAAAAAAGGGAAAAATGAATGTTTAGCCTTGCTTGCCAGAGTAATAGAACCGTATTCTATAATATACTCTCATTTCAAAATGTTTAATACAGGCTTGGTAGAGTTTATTATAATTTAAAATATATCATATGGTATTTTTTTCTTATAAGTAGAACATTTTTATCATACTATCAAGGTAATATTAATACTTGGGGGTCGGATGCACCTTAATATACACTATACACCAACCTGACCAGCTTCTCCCAAACGACACTTATTATTTTGAAATGGATTTTAGCAATAAACTTATATAATATTTAAAAGTTAACATAAACTACCAATTGGGCTCAATTATGACTTTTATATCTTTGCCAGGTAATGCATCATCAAATCATAGACTTTCTTAACTTAATGTTACGTTAGGATTAAAATCTTTTCGTATTTCAACTCTTAACATCAAGGACAATAAATATACATTCTCTTAATATGAATACCTATAAATCATATCAAAAAGGTCAGTACAGGAATTAATAGAAAAAAAACTAATTTTCTCTCATTTTCAAAGATAAATTAAATTAGCTTAATTCTTTTTGTGAATTACATTTTTAAGTTTTCGTAAAAAAATGCATTAAAAAAACCATGCTCGGTTTTTGATTTTTTTAAAAATGAATAGTACGACCCAGCAAAAAATAGTTATGTTTTTGTAAATCTTCTATTAAAGCTTACAAATTAATTGAAATTCACTGTAATGAAGTACATAACATTATAAAAATGGCAATAACCTCAGTAAAAGTTAATTTACATTCTAATGGATCTATAAGAGATATACTAAAGGGAATTAATGATATGTACTTACTTACTTCTCCTCAATCTCTTCATTTCTTATTCTCCAGGGACATGGAATACAAATATTGTTTAAAAATGATACTAATACAAATATTGTTTAAAAACGATACTATGGATTGAAAAATCAAGAAAAAAAGAGAAAAAATGTATGGTTAAATTTTTTTATCTTAAAAAGAAAAAAATGACGATGATATAACAATTATATATACAAACATATGAAATGAATGTTTCTTAAATAATTAACCTTCAATTCAAAGAAAATTTTAATCAAATCAAATATTTGTAAATTATTTGTAGCTTCTTTAACGACAAATATAACTAATAAATCTGCTCTGTATTCAAAAGAAGGAAGATATTACTAAAACAAAATCTTATAAATTCAAGGATGAAGATTGAATGATTTCCTAAAATATAAATATTTATCATGTATCATATAGAAATAGCCAAAGAAGTTAATCAAATAGTTTTGGATTAAATAGAAATTCAAGGTAAAGAGATTTAATAAGAAATGATAATATAAAAAGTTGATACTCAAATAGTTACACAAGATATGGTGATAGTTTGAGATAATTAAAATACAGAAGATTTGGATATGGAAATAATGGACCTTGAAACGAGTATGTATACATATGTTGTTGATAAGTTTTTCAAAAGGAGAATATCTATATTTAATTCAATTCTTGTTAAACGATTGATTCTTGAAGGTGGAAATAGTCATATCAAGGATTTATAGTTTAGTCTTCTTCAAATATATCCTTTCTCAATCCATATTATATTGGCTCTTTCAGTAAAGTTTTATTTAGTAAACTTTATAACTTTATATTATTCTTTTTTTTACTTTGATTTATGTAGTTAAATTGTGAGTATTTCACCATCTATAGAGATTTAATTTGCCCATTTATCTTACTGACAAGTATCAGCTCATTTAAAATGCAGAATAGGCTCCTTCCGATCGGCCCTTTTCTTCCCATTTCGTGTGGACATAAAAGAAACGTCCATGCTTTCTCTTCTAATTCTAATATATCAAAAATCCTTGGCGTGAAGATCCTTCTTCTGTTTTGATGCACACAAAAAAAATGGATCATCTATTCTTCTGCAGATAAAAGGGCAATTATTTGTCTTTTACCACATTCCTAGTTTAATGGTTGTAGGAAAACATTTTTCTTTTTACGTAGGATTGAACAATTCTACCCCTCAAATCCCTAACATGTCTCAACCATTTGTATATACCTATGAGCTTGCTATTTCTTACACCTATTTCCAGTGTATTGTAATGTGTTTTGACAAGTGGGGTTTTCATTATATTATCCCTTTAAAATCTTTAAACATTTTGTATCAGTAGCTCATCTTAATGTTTGTGTCATTTTTAAACAATATTTGTATTCCATGTCCCTGGAGAATAAGAAATGAAGAGATTGAGGAAAAGTAAGTAAGTACATATCATTAATAACTATATGATTATTCTACTTATACCAGAATATTAATATTAATGCTATGAAAGACATGAGTTCCGTACACATGAACAAGCAATTAATATTAAATGTACTCTCTCAGAGTGTAAGATCTCTTAAAAGCATTGCAAGACGTAGACACGAACATTTCATACTTTTATAAAGAAATGTATGATTATTTAAGGAAACTGGAAGACCAGTTTTTTTGGAAAAATATATATATCCTCACAACTATTGCTAATATGCTCAATATATTTGTGTTTTCAGGAGTAAACAGATTTGACTAAAATTTGTTATGTGGTATTATTGGTAGTAAACACGCTCAGAAAGGAAATTTTGCATTTGTAACTCAATCCAACTCTGATTTATGTTGCCTTGAAGATGAAGAAATTAGCATCTTGATAATTATTTGATAAGCGATATATCTTATATTATAGGAAGTATAATACACCATTAAAAAGCTATTAGTTAGCCCAACAAATCTTATGTCGTATTTTTCTTATGATTTTCCTTGTTAAAAAAAAAGTAACCATGACATCAATTTTTGACCTGATATTTTTTAAGATTTTATTTGATTTTTTAAAATTTAAACCATATAAAAGTAGAATCCTTATAATTAAAAAAAAGAAAGAAGTATGGAATAGAAAGCTAATGGATTAAATGTAATGGTGTGATTTATAAAATCATAAGTGCATTTATAAAATACATTTATTATCTTTTGAAATAGGTATAAAATAGATTTTGTTGATATGCTTGTGTGTGTGTTCTTTAGGTATATGTGCCCCCCCCCCGTTGAACCTAGAAATTCAGCATGGGTGTCACTTTGGAACCTGGTCAGACTAAGATGGGGAGCCAATTTTTGTGAGGGTAATATAAGGGGACTTATGTGATACCTAAAACACAAAAATATTTTTTTGCAGCTACAGGAGACTAGATAAAGGCTTCATTTATTTATCAAAAAACAACTATGCAAATAATTACTTTTTCTAAATTAAATTTTTAAAAACTATGAGAAGGTTTGTGTTCCTCTTTACATTCCAATAAATGGTATTTTCAACTTCTTTTTTTTTCAATTTCCTTGACGAATAAAAATTTGGAAATTTTTTTACCAAATAAAAAATGTTCTTTTCATCTTGACAATTTTTTAGACAAATATATGTTGAAATTTTATTTCCAGTTTATAATACAATTATTGTTTTAAATTCATAATAATATTGGAGTTGTGTTTTGATGAGGCTTTCTGGATTACCTTACTTAACCGGATTGCTATAGTGTGATTAGTATATGTACTATTAAATAAAGTCAATTTCACATTCCATCGTTATTTTGATAACAAGAGAATTAGAATTATCAGGATCTTTTGATCTTTTGATTTTTTGAGCAAATCTACTGTTATTAATACATCATAGTAGATTTTATACAAATCTGTTACCTAAATTAGCGTGTAATGGGGCAAATATATAAAATATATCTTAATATATATTTACATAAACTATTTACATCTATGATGGAGATATTCACTTCTTAATTCAGGATCTCTCAATCAGTTAATGGAACCTCGAATACACTTGAAATCACACCAAAAGATGTGGGCAAAAATGTAAACAATTATTAAAACACAAAATCGGATTTTTTTTTCCGATAGAGTGTGAGAAAAGAAATGAATATGCTCAAATTCTATTGTATCAGAGTATTAGTATTGATGCGTTCAACTAAGTAATTACTGAAGTATTTTTTCCCTGTAATATAAGCCTTCAAATAATTTTCAAAATATATAAATTGCAAAATGGAAGAAGAGAAGACTTGATGAGCTCAAATATAAATTATTGACTCAGCTGTCCTAAATATCGAAAGAATCTATTAATGTTTAAAACATTTTAAGAAAAAAAAAAAGAAGAATTTTACTGTTGTTTGTGCAAAGCAACTTAATGTGTTTAAATTATGAGTCATCATCTCACCATTTTTTGCTAAAACAGAATAATATTTTTTTTTTTGTGCAGCTGGAGTTTTTATAAAGTAGCTTGAGTGACAAAATTTTGATATCACAAGTTATGTAACTTGTGTGTGTATTTTAATTCGCTCGTGTTTTTGTTTTATTCAGAATTGGTCATCTGAAAAATGAAATTTATTTTCTTTTAGCAGTAGTTTTAGACTAGTAAACTTTCTTTCCTGCTACATTCAATTATATTTAAAACTTGAAGGAACATTCATGTGGGTTCATAAAACAGGGAAGTAACTTTGAGGATTTTTTAAAGAGTTTTAACTGTTCCCCCTTTTTGGAGTCAGAGTAGAATTGAGTATTAACATCCGAATTATTCTTCCCAAAATCCTAATTTTTTTCAAATTTGCTTGAAATTATCTAGGTTTTCATTTTGATTGTTCATACTTTACCTATCTATGCCGAAATTAGAGACAGTGTAAGCAGAAAGTTGACATATCACTAAGAGAAACGAAGCGATGCTACACCAAGAAGGTATTTTAATTTTAGTAGGAAGAGAGGCATTTCGAATTTTTCATTAAAGTCGATGAAGGTTTAATTACGTAGAAGGCAGGGCGTGGAGGAGATCAATTCTCATTATTTAAGGTAGTGGTTTCAAAACTTTTTTGAGTTCGACCCTTAAAATATGTGCCTAGACAATGTGCGACTTCTACAGCACTCATTGAGAGATGAATAAAGATTTTAATTCTAAATATAAGAAAAAAAAGTAATACAGCGAAGACCTAATCGAATATATTGTAAATATAAAATTTGTACTCCTTAGAATCTTTTCGATAATGGTAATGTCATGAAATCAATAAAAAAAACTCCTTTGTATGAAATACTTTTCTCTTCAATGGAACATCATTTATCTCTATGGGTAATAGGGAGAGTGACCCTTTAGCTTCGGTAAAGATTTGTCGGTCTGGCTATCTTTCAGCTCCTTCACTATTCGTTGCTGTGCTAAACAATCTTGCTGTTTTTATTTTAAAGAAATTTACGGTTTTTGGAGTAGATTTTGGGAAATCAATACATATCATTGATACGTACGCTGATGACGTCACGTAAATGTTAGAGGCTAATTCTGAAAGACAATTAACTAAACAGATTGACATTGTAATAGGCTACGTCAAAAAATATGAACGGAGATCTTGTTTAATAAACAACTTGAAAAAAAACGATTATTCCTATTGGTAAATTGAATTTTGATGAAGATTTTCAAATTGCAGATTGTGTTGTTAGGGGTACAATTCAAATTACTGGGATCGGATGGGACAGTTTCTTTTTTTCGAATTGGACGTTTCTGGATATATTTAATAATTCAGCAATTTCCTTTTGGGGAACATTTAACCTTAAGAAGAGAATCGACCGTTATAACTTCTTAATAATTCCTAATACAATTTACAAAGCAACAACTATTCACTGGGTGTCTGAGAAAGCTATAGAAATACAATCTAAGTGGTGCAATCGATTATTTCATAGATTTTATTCCTTAAACAAAAAAAAAACCCAAATATCACATCGGAGGAGGACTATCTCTACTCGCCATGTCTGTATAATACTTGACTTATGCTTGGAACAGGTTTAATAAATTATCATTTGAAAAAAGATAATTCAATGGATTAAAAAAAAAAGGAACACCGTCTTTTTCATCGTCCTCGACCATTGACGCGGTGAAACAGAATTGCTGAAGGAAGTTTTATTTTGAAAATCTTCTAAACCCCAGAAAATTGTCTTTATCAAATCCTATTATTTCGATTCACGATCTAGCAACAACTCTATGTTCAACTGTGTTAATTTATTTACACACTCGTGAAAGCCGCAGAAGTTCGTTTAATGCCCATTACATGGCATTTGAGAACGTCGTTCAAATCAAATTTTAAGAAAAATGCTGAAGAAATATATAACAATTTTTAAAAGTTTTTTCATGATATAGGTACATAAAAAAGTGCATTTGGAGCTCAATTGGGAAAATTTATAATGAAAAAAGTGTTACTGTGCAATTTCAAATCTCCACAAGATGTTTATTTTTTAATGTTCCTTGCAAAGATTGTCTTACACTATATTATACAGCAATACATGCTATTGCTGACTTCGTTGCTCTTTGTATTATGAAAGGATTTATTTCCCATAACATATCTGGACTACGAGATAAGTCCGTAATTCCTCTGCTTTTATTCAAGGGGTACATCAAAGGTCACTGATGCTCCAACAAAGACACGTGCCTTGGAGTTTGCACTTTAAAGCAGTAAAAGTAGAAATCTGGGATGTTAACTGCTGAAGGCAACCCTGATGTGGATGGTCTATCGTGGAAATATGCGGGGATCTTATTCGCTACTACCTTAGAAGTTTGAATAACAATAAGAAGTTTTGACGTCGCCTGATACGCATTCATAGACAAGCTATGCGTCTCAATAATTCAACATTTGTATTTTTTTAATGCCATTGAAACCATAGCTTTTGTTTCTCTTTTTTTTATTATTAAAATTTTAATGTGAATTTTTTGGATTATTTTAATGTTTCTTCATACCTATGAACATATTTCATCATCTTTTAGGGAAAATGCATATTGTACTGGTCACCAAGTTTATAGAAATCATGTCTTATTAGTTTAGGGATTTAATTATAGACCATAATGTGTATTCATAAATTTTTTGCGTATGACCTTAGACCAATAAAGAGAAAAGAAAATCTTTTCAATACAATGAACTATCTTTTTTGGTTTAACTAAAGTCCAAATTAGAACTTACAAACAAATAACATTGCAGACTGTCGATATGCAAATAGGACTATAAACGAATAAAAGTCCTAAAATGACGGATGCACACTGTACATTGAGCAAAACAGGACTATTTTAAATTTAATAATGAATACGACACTCAATGATTATCCTCCACGTTATGCTGCAATCTGTATTTATGATATTATAAGTTAATACGGAAAAGGTATTCTCACATAAATAAGTTGAGCCAATGTCTAAAGCTACTATATCACATCAATCCAGAGTTTTCAAGTCATTTGTTTGTGCTTTCAGGTATACTTTAGAGGTTCCAAGTTAATGGCATTTCATAAAAATATTTATAGATACAGCCCAAGTCCAATGGGAACAGAGAATACAAGTAGAGGTATTTATATCCGTGGTTCTGACTCGTTTTGTGCAGAAATAAAATATAATTTGGTTTCAAAGTGATTCAAAGTGCTAGATGTACCAATATCTCGAAAATATGAAGAGTAAGTCTTTCTACTTCAATAATATATTCTTTGCGTCGTTATGCTTCATTTAGCTACGTAAAAATGCTGCAAAAATTGAATTTGAACTTTCTATCTACATTTGAGAGAGCAAAAGAAAATATGGCGTACGGGCAAATTTATACATTGTACCTATTACTAGTTACAGTTCAAATTGTAATTGGGATCGAAAGAGTGCATTCCTTGGCTTTTAGACATTTTTCTCAAATGAAATATAATTTCTTCTTTATGTGAAAATCCCAAAAGTGCAGTGTTGGATTTATTATCTATTACATTCATACTTTAATATATGTTGTATATGCATTGTGTGAAACAATCTGGAAAGAAATCCATCATTACTTTTCAAAAATATGAATTTTAATCCAAACTAACTTATAATAATAACAATTTACTGTAGAGATGATGTCAATATTCCTTTTTATGTCAGCATGGTGAGCTAGCAGTATTTATTTGTTCAGGTGATGATTTCAGCTCTGTACTTCAATTTGTTCAAAAATTATTATTGAATATGTGGTTTTGACCTTTTATGTGACTTTGACCTTTAATCTGGATCTTAGATTTTTTTTTTCCCATAATAAGTATCTTATTTAAGCATACATAATCACACTAATATGTTTCAAAGTTATGAAATTGACCACTCAAAATTTAATGGCTTCTTACTTTGAGCATATGCAATCTTTGTACCAAGTAGAATAAAAATCAGTCCTTAATTTTTTCCATAATCTCGGTGACCAATAGATAAACAAACAAACAAAGGCAAAAACAATACTTTGATTGGCAGAGCTAAATATGTGGGAAGCTCTTAATATTTTTTTTCCTCTTTATTAAATAATTTTAATAATGGGGTAGTATTATAAATTTGGTTCCATGGCTCATACACAATTTAATTTTTTTCTCTCTTTATTTGTCTAGGAAAGCTACAAACGCAAAAAATATATAAAAGAAACATTATAGTTTATAATTAAATCCCTAAACTAAAAAAACATGATTACTATAAAGCATAGTATAAAGATAATGTACATTATTACATGCATTTAAAATATGTCCATAGGTATGGAAAAAAACATTAAAATAATCCTAAGAATTCATATTAAAATATTAACAATAAAAAAAGAGAAACAAAACCTTTAAGTTTCAATGGCAATAAAAAACGACAATTATTGAACTTTTGAGCTACATAACTTCTTCTTAAACTGTCTATGGATGCGTATCAGGCGACAAAGAAACTTCCTATTGTTATTCGAACTTGAAAGGTAGTAGTGAATTAGATCCCCGGCATATTTCCACGATAGACCATCCAGATCAAAGATTTACTTAGTTATTCAGTGAATCCTGAATAACTTGCAGTGGTTCCAATAAAAATAGCTCTCACTTCTTCCTTTCTGTCTGGTTTGTCTTCAGTTAGCATCCCAGCTATTCTACTTTTACAGCTTGAGGAAGTAAACTCCAAGTCACGTGTCTTTGTTGGAGCATTAGCGACATTTGATGTGAACTTCAATAATGGCAGAAAATTTACAAACTTACCCCTTTAGTCCAGATATGTTAAAGGAAATAATAACAGGGCAGTCGTCAGCAAAAAATTTATTCAAGACATTATATCAATCGAATCATCGATTTATGAGATGCTTAATTGTAGAATAATAAGGTATAAACGATAAATAAATAAATGTTTGCGACTGTTCATTATTTTTAAGTGTAGATGAAATTACTCCTTCTTTTATTTTACAGTTCCTCTATTCTCCATATGTTTTCAAAATATTTTTAGACAATAAAAATACAATTTTCAAGAACATCTAGTTTTATCTTATGACATGTAAAAGAAAGCATTAGCTTCACTAGTCATTATGATTTAATGTACTTTTCATCTAAAATTATGTTTGTACTTTTATAAATAATTCTTGAAAAAGTACATTTTACCTTGTAGCTTTTAATATGAATTGAGAAGCTGTTCAAAATGGTTATTTAGGTAGGATTTATTCATGTCAGATACAGATTGATTATTAATAACTGCAGCTACCCAATCGATCAACAATTTGGACAAAAAGGCATATAAAAAATATTAAAATTCACAATGTAGGAGAAGAGCATTCACGATTTACGAATTACAAAATGAAAATATTTCCAGGTGTAGGATAATTAGTGAGCATCTTAATCTTTTAAATCCCTCATTTTTTTGAAATGCAATCTCTCAGCTGAGCTCTTTCAATAATAATTCTTTCATTTCTTCGAGATAATGAATAGTCAAAGTTTCATTAAATCTTAATTATAGCCTTAAATATTTTTAAATGCATTGTCAGAAAAATATATGTATTTTTTCATTTTGAAGGAAATATCAACACTTCAATTGCAGAGTGGCGTTGTCCACGTTTTCCAAGTGATAATTATTTTATAGGTATGAAATTAGAAAAAATAAATATTCAAAAATTAAAATAAATCACCCTGGGGGTCGTGAAAAAATTTTATGACTAGGCCTAAGGGAAATAAGTTCTGAAATTTATTTTCTAGGAAAAATACAAAATCCGAAATTCTCCTAACAGTTTTGTAGCAATTTTTAAATACGATTTAGTCTCAAAAATTTATAATTCTCTGACACTGGTCATCAACAAACCTGTGAGAGCCTGCTATAAGCTAAAAAAAAAACAGCAAACAAGATACTCTCAAAAACAAACTTTACAAAACGTTACTCACTATTGGAAATAATTGTAATTGTGACTCACTTGTCTAATTATAATTATTATCAATCGACTATGGTAAAATTCCGGATCGTATAATTTCCTAGTTTCAACTAAGGGAGATTGGGGACAATTAATAAACTTTTGGTTTATGACTCATTTATTAAGTTTGATTGTTATAAAAATGAAGGTAAATATACAAATAAAAAATTCAAAAATGCAAATAAAAAACTCAAAAATGCAGAAAAAGGTCAAAAATGCAAATAAATCACGTAAAATAAAAGATATTCTGGTGAAAAAATAAATTTATATGATTAAAAAATTTCCTTCAAGTAGGTCCTTGTTTCGTTGAATTATCATCTGGTACGGCTAGGTATTGTCTTCTTAGAGTACTTTTTCAAGAAGTCTTTGAACTCCCTGTTGTTGATCTTGGAAAAGGAGATATTAGCATAGACTAAGGCCTTCACTAGGTCAGTACTGAAGACACCATCGCTGTTATTGTTGGAGGGCATGACGTTGAGCACCTTCCCTGTAGCTTCATCTCCCTTGTTGTTTAAATCTAAATTGCTTTTGTGACTGGTGCACTCTCCATGCGGCTTATGTAAGGGACATAAGTACTAGTCTTGTTGCCACCAAACTCCTTAATGAGCACTGAAGGGACCACTATCTTAGGCATGGTGAATTTAAAAAGATGGTCCCTTCAAATTCCCTTTGAATGAATGCAAATATAATTATAATAAATTCTATGGGATGCTCATTTATATTTATTGGGAAAACAGAGATTGTAAAAAATATAAATACCTTTTGGTGGCAAGATGGATATAATATATTTTTTAATATCCGAGTAATTTTCCCTTTATAACTACTCATGGCGCCCATGGTTTCATACTTTCCTCTTTTTTTATCCCTCCTCCAATACTTGCAATCCATTCTCCCTTTACTCTAATAACTGAATATTTTTTTTACCAAAAAAAAGAGAAATGTAAATAAAGGTTAAAAAAGCAAATAAAGATAAAGATAGAAAATGCATCAAAAGCAAATAAAGGCATAATATGCATAAAACGCAAATAGAGGTAGAAAATGCATAAAAAGCAAATAAAGGTCGAAAAGAAAATAAAAAAATGTAAATAAGAGCCAACAATGATATTAAATGTTATTTGCATAATTTGGGCATCACTAGTTTTAAGAATATAATAGTACTGGAGGGTTTATTGACATCTGAGCACCTAATTATTCAATAAATAGTTAAGATAGAGTGATTGAAATGTACTCATATTCCGATATATGTAAGCATTACAAATGAGTAAAAAGGCCAAAAAAGTTGTGCTCTTTAGCTGACGTGGAAGTTGAGAAAATGACACCTGAACGTGATCGACGAATTTCCATTAGGGCACTAAAAGCGGTTTGACGTTTTCAGGACCCTTTTCAAGTTAAAAAAACTATAGAGGAAGAAGGGATTTGTTAAAAAGGTCACACTGGATCCGGAGGAGGTCAAGGAAACAACCCAGACCATTACCCTCAATTCCATGAGGGCCCATGCAAGAGATCTCGGGTTTTTATACCAGAATGTAGGGTGATAAAGCCACTTTTGACACCAGCAATTAAATGAACCCATCTACTTCGTTTCAAGACTCTTTAACACTTGGAACAATAGATGCTTGGCAATTAACAATAATAATAAAGTCTATATAAAGTCCCAAGGCTCATGAAAACCAAGTACCCACTGCGAGTTTAGGTTCTTGGTGTTTTAAGCAGCGAAGGCGTAATATGCTGTCCTTCACCTTCAAGTAGGGCCTACTGGTCAACGACAAGGTCGACATAAGTGTTTTGCGCTGTAACGTCTTTCCCTGGATCTGCAGCATCATGAAATACCGACCTTAGATGTAATAGCAACACGGTGCCCCTGTCAGACCAGTAAAATAATTTTTTTTTTTTTAATTCTTAGAATGTGATCTACGTCCCGCCGAGTTTTTGGCCTTGTAACTCTACAAAATGGATACCTTTAGACTATTTTGTCTCTAGTAATGTTGAACGGATTCCTAATGACGGTCCCAAAGCATCACAAGATCCCTGATAGCTGGAATAAGGAGGGAACTCCATACTTTACCCAATCATTCGGGCAATGGAGCATTGGGACCTTTCTAGATACGTTGTGACCCTGTGATCCATGCTAACAGCAATTTTATTGAACGAATGTCAAATTTATGTTATAAGGATGAAAATTAATGATTATAATTCATTTTTAATCGAAGTTTCCAATTTTGATAAAAAATTGTTAAAAATTATTTGTTATTTTTCTAATACAGGAAAGTAGATTATTAAAGTTGACACTAAATAAATACATTTTATTTTTAAAGTTTCTTTTTTACCCAGTTCACTAAACTAAGGTTAAAATAAGAAAATTAGACACTAAGATGTCAAAATGTCAAAACAATATCTATCAAAACAAAAGTATGTTTAAATGTTGAAAAATTTGAACTTGGAGTCAGAGTAAAAAACCCACTTCTTAAAACTTCAAATCCATATTAAATGATTCAAGACCATTGAGACTTAACGTTTCAGCTAGTGAATTGGGATTTTATTCAATCTGAGGTGTATAACAGACTTCTTATTCCTTTGAACATAAATTCAATGTTAATACTTTTCATTATAAACATTAATATATAATTCTGTATTGCTTTTGAAAATGCTATGTTTATGATTAATTTGTAGATTTAGGGATTTTTTATCAAAGCCTTTCTTTTATTTGCTTTTTATTATTATTATTTATTTTTTTTCAATTTAAGGACCGATACATACGAGTGTGTTCTAAAAAGTTTCTGAATTCAATATAAAGATGGCAGCATACGTACATAATGCTATTTACATCTATAGCATTTATTGACAATTACTCATCAAAGTTTCAGCCATTTTGAATGTGCATTTGTTGCGTGAAATTCGTTTCAGTGAGTAGATGTATCTGTTTTTACAAAAATAGACAAAATCGAGTATCACTCTATTGGTGCAGTTTAGGACCAATAAATCTGCGTTTTGGTCGATTAATTACTGTAGATGGAAATTGGATATACTTTTGTACGACCAAAATAGAAGTACAGTCCATACAGTACTACAAAGATTTTTGTCAAGGAAAGATGCAATCATCTTCATGCACAAATATTTTGCTGGGAAAAAGTCCCTAGTTTTATTTGGAGGTATAACAGAGATGAAAACATCACTAGGAGAAGTGTGTAGAGTTAATAGAAGACTATGCTGGAAAAAAAAATGTTTTGTTTCTTTTTTAGGTCTGAAACTTTTCACAACACCTTCATACAATGGTAGTAACTAAATTATGATATATGGTAACCATTATTTTATATAATACATACAACATCAACGAAAAACACAAAATTTCCATAAAGTTATGAATATTACAATAATTATTGTTTCACAATAAAAATATAATATTTTACTAGAATAATAAGATATTAAATCTTGTTGAGCCTCCTGATGGATGGATGGAATATTCTAAAAAAAAATACAAAATTTATGTGGCGTAAGTAATATAATCGTTCAACTATTTATCATGTTATTAAATACGTTATATTTTTAGGGTTGATTTTAACCCAGTTCACTAACCATGTTCTATAAATTATGTACACAAATATCGAGTTATATTTATTTATAAATGGATGATTGTATTTTACAGATTATGTTAATAATCTAACATAATAATGAATTAGCTTATAATACTTCGTAACCCAAAGGATGCTAAAAAGATATACGCTAATAAAAAGAACGACATTGGAGAATTTCCCTTTGGAGATGCGTTACAATAATCACCAGAACAAAGACAGCGCGTCCCGCTTCCAGTCAGAGGGCCGTTATGTAATGTTGTTGGATAACACGCATTTGACTCTTCAAATGGGATGGCATGGCACCCTTTGGCAACATGCTGGCTATGGCCTTGAAATAACATTTAAAATAAAAATAGATTAATGTAATAAGTTATGATTTTCAAATATGTACCTTTTTCAATTGTGGCCTTAAAGCATGATCTAATATTGCGTTGACATGTTTCAATGGTGCCGTTACATGATTTATACTCAGTGGAACAAGTATAGCAGTCTATTCCATAGCCTATTCATAATTATGATTAAAAAATTATTAATAAACAATTATAATAGATATTCTATAGATAAGAGATATAATTATGTAATACATCGATATTAAATATCTTATAGTTGATAAAGAGAGGTAACACTCACTGAGGCTAAATAAAGATGTAATAAATAACAAAACGAAGAATAATTTAATTTGAGACATGGTATTTTTGTATTCACACGGAAAATTATACTAACTTAACTTTTAAGTAAACTATTATATAAATACACATATATATAGGTACGAGTATATATTTTGATAAATAAACATCCTGAATATGATAAGCATTACTCTACAGGATATTAAACTTCCTTTGCTAAAAATTCATTTATTTAAGCTCTTTTTGGACCTTCCGGTGATAGTTAGAACGTGATTTAATGATCCAGAAAAAATCAATAAAATTTGATAATTCTATAGTTTCTTTGACAATAATTTATAAAATAGAACTTAGCAGCTTCACTTGAGTAAGAATTTTAGTAGCTAAGAATATTCTTCCAATTAAAATAATAATTGTTCAAGCCCTAATTTACTGTCTTGCAATATAATTATATATCTACAGAAAAAAATGTTCCCTGCCACAGAACTATGGAAGAAAAAAACCAAATATTTACTTTTACATAGTTTTTCTCAATTGTCTGTAGATTTTATATTGATGTCAAAAAACAAATATTATTTGTTTACTTTTTTTGCTATAAAATGCGTGGTGTCTTTTCAGTTCAGTATGTGAGGTACTCCCCTCTAATTAATTTATAATGGTTTATGTCCCATGTCCATACATGGAAATAATATTATAATGACAGAGAGCTCAGCTTTTATTAACTGTTATTTTTCCTATGCTATTATTATGCTAATATTAGGGTAATGCATTTGAGCCTAGATTATCAGAATAAGAAAAACTAATTTTGGTACTGCAACTACGTAATTAGAACACAAATACTAAATTTTAGCAAATTTGTTTAACGTATACCTCTAGCACAATTGCAATTTCTAAATGTGTATCGGGCAAAACTTTTTTATAATGTTTTTTATAAAAACATGTTCAAAAATAAAATATTTTTTAAATTAAATAAAGATTATCTAGTTTTATAATTTTTTTTTTGTCAGTACACTTTCCTTGATTGTATGAAGCAATAAATGATCGCATCTAGACCATTTATGAAATATAGAAGAAATTTTTAAACTTCATTAATTAACTAATGAACAAAGTGTGCCCTGTAAATGTAATAACTACCCGAACAATAAATAAAAAATAATTACGTACTATGCAGTAAAATTTGACACATTTCTAGTAACAGTGTATGTGTATGTGTTCAACTGACATTATTGTAGTTCTATAGCAAGAGTAATATGGTTCTAAAAATGATTTTTATTCTTTTAACATTCGGATTTTAAATTTGTGTTATATTCAAAGGATAATTAATAAGAAAAAAAGTTCAAGAAATGTTTCCTTTTTTTATTGTCTCTACTGAAGTTACTTTCTATAATTAACAATCTACAAAAAAGTTTTAAAACATCATAATCTTTTTTATTTTATTTAAAAATATTATATATACAGTACAATAACATAATTTTTTTTTTTGAAAAGTAAATGGCTTAGATTAAAAAAATGGTTCCTAATCGTACAAAAAAAAATATTTAAGAAAAGTTTGGACAGTTTTGAAAAATATGGAGAGGTAGTTCAACGGCCCTAAAGTTTTGAAAGTTTACATTTTTTAAGAAAAAACTGAGTATTTGCTTGAATACTGTCCGTATACCTCACATTAAAGTTTTTTTGTAAAAACAATTAATTTGAGCTTAATAAATTCACAGATAAAATATATTTCATAATTATTTCCAAAAAATTAATATATATACATGTTCAAAATTACGTCAATTGAAATTGATTGAAATTTAGCTCATGGTGATTTTTTAAAAATTATTTAACATATTGCAACCCAACTTTTGGACTGATAAATATGAAATTTGCAATTACGTTTTATTTAAATTAAATTCAACGAAAAAAATCAAACTTTTAATTAGTATGACCATAGTGAATTTTTCAAAGAAAAGAACATTTTTAGTTCAATTTTAAAACATAAAAAAATCAATAAAAATCTAGTTCATCCTTGTCGACGATGGTACCTTGAAAAAAAATATAGTATTGAATACATTTTGTTCTTTTTTCTTGATAATATATGAAATAAATGATTACTTCTACCTCCGTATTGCCAGATGACAAATACTTTATCTTAGCCCAGTGAGAAAAATGACGAAAAGGCTACATCGTTGGAGTCGATAAAATCATAATAGCCAAAGAACAGCCTTTAAAAAAAAGTCAAGAGAGGAAGAAATTAGGCGAAACTTAATCATGCAATCTTATTCATTAACCTTTGAAGCTTATACTTTCGATGAACAAACTAATGAAATTATAGATGACGAAAGTGAAGATGAAATACATATTTATTTATACTCCAAAAGATAGCAGAATAAAAAATTAAAAAACACTTTATTACTTCTGATATCTTACCTGCCCTTGATCAAACCAGAGAAGATCAGTTTTTATATTATTAGAAGCAGCTAAAAGTCTGGGCCACAATGTGAAATAACTTTCACTTAAAAGAGAAAAAAATCGTTAAAAAAGGTCAAAGCACAGAAAAAAAAAATTACGATATCAAAGCAAATTTAAGTCAAGAAGTTCCTCTTGTCATACATTGGGGCAGAAAAAGGATTCTAAATCTTAATAGAACCAAAGAAAAAAAGATCGATCATCTGTGTTAGTTTTCGGAAAAATAATTTCTAAACTATTAACAATATACAAACTTTCATCTGGGACTGGAGAAGAACAAGCGAATGTTGTATTTAAATCAGTTAAAGAATGGGATATTGGACAAAAAATAAATGCTATGGGATGTGACACTACCATTTTATTTAACTATTACTAGGCAAAAAAACTTCTACCATTTGCTTGTAGACACCATTTAATTGAATAAGTTATTAGAATTGTTTTCCATGAGGGTATGTGTACCACATCGTCACCATTTTTTCCTTTATTCAAAACATTCAATGAAAATTGGGCTTCAATAAACAAAACTAACGTTAAACCTGGAACTGAAGATGAAGAGGTGGCTAGTCTTTTGGAAGGCATACTAGATAGTACTATTGAATTTGAAAAAGATAATCTTTAAAAAATATATTCATTAGACCAAAATTGAGAATTATTAAAAGTATTAATTATATTTCTTGCCGATACCCCTAAACGTGGAGTTAAGTTCATGTCACCTGATACTATGCACCATGCCTGATGCCTTTCAAAAGTAATATATAGTCTCAAGATTTGTATATTTAGGTTATAATTCAAATTGACTCCAAGGGAAGAAAGAGGAATACGTGTTGTTTGTTTTTTCATTGTAAGAGTAATTATCAAATTTTGAGTTAATGCATTTTTGCTCATCAAAAGTATAAGCTACAGAGGTTAACTAATAAAATTGCATGATTAAGAACAAAAATGTATCCCAATGATATATTTTTTTGTAGATGCATCTACGACTAGGATGACCTAGATTTTTATTGCTGTATTTATGAGTTAAAATTGAATTAAAAAGGTCATTTTCTATGAAAAGGTAATCAAAAGTTCCCTATGTCATAGTAATTTTTTTTTTTTTTTTCGTTGAATTTAATGTAAAGAAAACCTAATTGCAGATTTTTATATTTATCAGTCTAATAATAGGGGTTGCAATATGGTAAAGAAATTAAAAAAAGGGTCATTAGATAAATTTAAATCAACTTCAGTTGACGTTATTTTGAACATGTCAACGTTATTTTTTTTGAAATAATTGTAAAATACATTTTATTACAAATTTAGTAAGCTCAAATGATTGTTAATACAAAAAAAGCTTTACTTTGAGATATATGGTGAGTATTCAAGCAAATCCACAGTTTTTTTTAAAAAAATGTAAATTTTCAAAACTGTAGGGCCGTTGAGCTACCTCTCAATTTTTTTTTTAATTCTATAAACTTTTCTTACAGGTTTTTTGTACAATTAGGAATCATTTTTTTACGTAAGCTATATGCTTTTCCTAAAAAAATGATATTATTGTCACACTAATCTACAAGCACGATTTTAAAATAACGCACAAATAAAAAGTTTTGATTCATACGTGGTTCGGAATTGCAATTGTGTTGTGCTATAAGTAAACATGAAACAAATTTGAAGGGGAAAAAATTGTATTTGTATTCCACTTACTTGATTTTGATAAGGATCTGAATCATCCTACGTAGAGTGAACACAAATTTATAGAGTCATTATTAGGGTGTGAAAGTTGAAAAGTTATACTGTGAATTTGTTGAGGCGTTTTAAGTGTGAGTCTTTGTTGGTCTCAGAGGAGAAGGGAGGATCTACGTTGGAGTAATTCCTGAAAATACCATTGCTACATACGGAGTGGGGATATATATTTCTTTCTTTCGTCTAAAAGCTGCTTGTAGCTAATTTAATTAAACGTCATGATAGCTAACCTCCTCTCCTCTCACACATTTTTCAAATTGTTAGGCTAATTTTCATTCTCTCTTTTTATTATATACCGATGGATAATATTATTTTCATCTATAGTTATGTCAGTGATATAGTAAACTGAAATGGGCACTCGGTAAAGTGACTAACAAACAAACACAGAGAGCCAAAAACATAACCTCCCTTCAATTTCGTTTGCTAAGTAATAAAAGTAAATAAGCTTTAACCTATCGTTCCAACTATGTGAAAAGGAGCTAAAGAAAACATCTCTTGTATCGATATTTGAGAGCATCCAACATCCGCTCAAGTTTTTATTTATACAATAAATTATATTTCTAATACATTAACATAATCAAACAATGATATTGATTTAATTTTATTGGATTTGATTACATATATGGTAATATATATTTATGGAAATCCCTTTTTATTTAATAGAAGGATTTAATCCATATAGGGACCCCCATAGTCATAGAAGTTGGCCATAATCGATATGCATTATTATTCCTCTGAGTGTAAATATATATGTGTTAATAAATAATATACCCAAAAAGTAACGTATTACGTCCAAGATATAAAAATAACTAATAAAAAAACATATCAAATGTCAAAAAAAACTTGTATTTAAAAGGATTCGATTTTCAAAGTAATTAGTTTTATCCACTCATAGGTATATGAATACATATCCACAATCAAAGGAACAATATTAGTGTATATTTTGTAAAATATAATTAGTGGGTTGACGTAATCTCTATTTTTTTTTTACCCTTCCTAGAATATATATTAACCTGCTGAATTTTTTTCATCGTGATAAATAAATGATCAAATTATGATAAAAAACTATCTTTGTGTAGTTAAATTATTTCTACGAGAATTTAAAAACATCATAATTGATCCACCATGTTAATGGGGTAAATTTATTTTTCCATACGACTGAAAATAAGCAGGCTCTTTTATTATGATTTGATGATATTGTATGTTATTTTATTAATAAAAAACAAAGTATTTACGACATAATTCACCAAAATTCGTTATTTCTCATTTATGGGATACCATGCATTGAATAGTATCATAGGGGTAGGAAGATTTAAAATTAATTTTTTTTCATCTTATTAATTGAAAAATATGTAAATAATCTTATTGACTAATTTATTTAAAATTTTTGAACTTTTATTCCTCTAAAATATTAATTACGTATTAAAATTAGTCAAATAATTGAGTTGATTAAATTTAACTTCGAAATATTTTCACGCCACCTTACATTGCAGACTTATTAAATATTTTATAAGAAAATAACCAATAACTTAATTTTTTTTTTCCATAAAAGCATTATGTGTTGAATTCAACAAAGAAATATATTTGGGTTTTCACTCATTCCTGGGAAAAAATTATTCCATATTTTGATAGTTGCTGGAATAATGATTTAAAGTGGTTTAATCTTATAGCTTGATTGCATAGTAAGCTCTTAATTCAATTAAAAAGATCCTTTGTTGTAGTGGTAAAGGAGGAAACGTTGGGGGAGATGCAAAGTATTGTTCCAGTCGTACTGGTCTTCAATTACCTGTCGGTCGTTTCCATCGTTTCTTAAGGAAGGGATACTATGCAGAGAGTGTAGGTGCTAATACTCCAGTCTACTTGGCTGCTGTCATGTATTGCCTCACTACTGAGGTCCTTGAGTCGGTAGGCAATGCTTCGTGTGACAATACGAACACTCGTATCATTCCCCGTCATCTCCTATTGGCGATTCGAAACGACGAGGAGTTGAAAAAGTTGTTGGCTAGTGTGAACATTCTCCAAGGTAGTATTTCCCCCAACATCCAAGCCGTTCTATTGCCCAAGAAGAATGAGAAGTCTGCATAATTAACTTATTAAAAGTTTCGAATTATTTATCACCAGTCTTTTTCATAACCACCACTTGTCTCTCTTCAAAAAGACTTGTTATTGATGTTGTGATTAAGTAAAAATCTCAGTATTAACTATTAATAGCTCGATTATTTCTATTCTTTCCTTGTGGGGAATTGAAGCTTGAAATAACATTAAGGAAAACTCTCGAAGTGAGTGATCAACCAAACTAACTCCAAAAGTTGCTCGAAATGGCCTTTGAAGCCAATCCCAGAATGAAAATGACTGAACGGGCCAAGAAAAAAGGGCATTGCCAACTCTGTATTTTCAATCCGTAAAAATTGCTGTTGGTATTTCTCTAAAGCTTCAAAAAAGGCATTGACCTTGTCACGTCCAAAAAAAAAACACTCATCTCCAGTGATGCAAAACCATCTTGAATGATCTTAAAAATCATAGCAACAGGGTCATTTTCTTCAGTTATGAATAAACATTCACTGTTGTTCCTGATTAACATGCCAATGATAGATATATAACCCTGGAGATATACGGGGAAAGGCTAAGAAATATCTCAAATTTGCATTTTAGACCATTCCAAAAAATTTCGAACACACACATGTTGGTTCTGAATGATGATGAAGTCGATCTTTCGTAACGTCAATTAAAGTGTGTGCTTATTCTAATATTCCTTTAATTAGGCAAATGGAGTTGCACTGATCGGAACTCCAAAAATAGTAATTCAATTTCAAACACAATTTTTAACTTCGCCATTTTTTCAAAATAACTCGTATCATTATTTTTCAGCATTTAATGAAACAAATTATTATGCTAAACATTAGTTTAAATTTTAGTTTTAAATATATATGTTACATGAATATGTAAAATCTATACATAGTGCAAAATGCCCGGACAATTCATAAAATTTCCAATAAAGTGATCAAAGGTCATTTTAACTTCATTTACATTGTCATGCGAAATGATTGTGGGTAATTTGATTATTAAACCATTCATTGCTCAGCAATTTGATCATTAAGGATTTGATTATGATACGATTTCACTCCAAGCAATATGATAATCTAGTTTATTTTTATAGAAAATTATATCGTATTCATACAGTCAGACTATTGTATGATAATAAATTGTCATGAGAAACATAACTCTATTTTATAAAAATGTAATGAGGATTTTTTTTTTCAACTTCATATTAGGAATAAATTTACATTAATAATTCATAATAAAATTTGTTGAATGTAAAGTATGTATATCAGTTATAAATAGAAGCAGTAGCGAAATACAACCGAGGATGAGTTTCTACTATTTTTTAGGAACTGCGTAAACAAGTGTAATAGAATTTCAAACACAGATAGAACTAGGTATTTAAATATCTGCAAGTAATTAGTACCTATTTATACCTTTAGCCTTAATTACAAAGAACTTTTTAGAAGTACTGAATAATATACCAATGTAACTCAATATTGCATCTAAGGTTCTGATGAATAACTGGACCCCCTACCAGAATGATCAAGGGACTATTGGCTAACCCATTGGAAAACCATAACAATGAAAAGATGTTTGATTTGGTTTTCATAAAAACTGCTTCCAAATCCTCACATTCGATTTGTTTTCTGAAGCTCCTGGGGAAGGGTGAGAGTGAAGAAAACAATAGATTGTGTGCTTCATATATGTCCGGCTGCCAGTTAATGGTACAATCAATTGCTTTAATTCAAAACAATGTACTGTTTGAATATATTTAATATTAAAAATGTTTGTTTTCAATAGTATGAATAATATGCATTTGTACATTTTTTATAAGCTCTAATAGAAAAATAGAAAGGTGTAACACAAAATAAGAGATATCAATTATTCAAGATCTATTATTCTGCTTAGGCTTATCCCAATTGTTATATGAATAAATAACTCTTATAAGGTATCAATACATTCATGAGTATGGATGGACAAAACGTAGAAAAAACAATAACAATTTTCTGAATAGAAAAAGAAAACCGGTTCGTTATATAGTTCTTTTTCTTTGTTATTCATTCCTGAATAAATCGCAAAAATAAAGTCTATATTTCTAAATAATAATTTTTTTCTATACTTGTGCTGTATTTATTTTTTTTAATTTCATAATATATATATTTAACTTTATTTTCTTTTTCAATATTTTGCCTGCGTTTAACCAATTTTGAATTATAAAGGCTCTCCTTTCTATAGAAGTAACACATTTTCTCCTTCCAAAATCACGTAGCTGATGCTAAGAAAGGTATTAGTTTATTAATATCATAAGTCTTCCTCCCGTCGTTTCCTTGCATTCAATGAAATTATAACCTCTAGTGTTATGTTGATTCTTATTTTGGACGACAGCCATGTCTAATTCTGTCTCCGTCCCAGTACAGTTCAGATTAACCCTTAAACTTATAAAATTCTGTCTTGGAGGACGTCACTCAACTTTATTTCTTATATCACTTTATAATTATATTATTTTAATGTAGTTCTGACAGAATTGATGTCCTAAAGAGTCAGTATCCGACCAAACATCAAAAAGTCTATCAAATAATTTTAAACGATCGTATACTGAAGTACACCAATAGTATATGAATATTGGGGCATCAGAAGTTGTGTTAAAGTTGACGCCATGCAAGATCACAATCGATCAAAAGTAACATCAGTTTTATGATTCAGAGCAATTTTTAGCGAAATTCAACCATAATAAATATAAATTTGTTACACAATATGTGATTATAAATGAAACTAGGTTCCATCATTACACTCCGGAATATAATTGAGAGTAAACTGAGTGGACTGCACGCAATGAATCGAATACAAAGTGTCTATTGTTTCAACAGTCGGCTGGCAAGTTTATGGTTTCCATTATTCTGGGATGCACATGGTATAATGTGCATTCGTTACCTTGAAAAAGGCTGGACTATCAAGATAAATTATTGCATAGCTTCGTTGGAGAGTTTGAGGTATGAAATCTCGCAAAAAAATGGTCCTATTTGAACAACAAGAAAGTTTTGTTTTATGAACAATTTCACCATTTTTGGAGTCGTTATAACCTCATTTGGTCGATGACTCTTATTCTCCTAATGGTAGCTCGTCCTGCTTCGTGTAAACTCAACTATCCAAAACGTTACTTTTGTAATCTAAGGAGCAAACTCGACCAGAGTAAAAGCCAGTTTAGCTTTTACATTGGTTGGGCTGATTCCTTTCAATTCATAGTAATAGTGAACAATTTTCTCCCTTTTTCTAAATTCACTGGCAGGGAGAAAGGGTTATATATTTTCTGCGTGTGGTCACCCATATTCAGTGCTCATGGATTTTTTTTAAATGGCTTAAGTGGTTTTATTTTGATTGCGTTTGTTACAGTCTGTTCATACGGACTCATTTCATTCGTGTCGGGTCTTGAGGGTTGCATCCTATTATCTTATTATTAAATAAGAAGTTAATTAACATCGCTGGGATCTATTGGATCACATCATAGGCCTTTAAAAAGTGGGTGAATAAGTTATTTTATCGATCTATATACGACAGAATCCCGTTAAGAATGTCAGGGCGTCCGCCTGATAGACCTTCTGAGGTGGAGACTCCTTAATATTTGTTGTTCTACTGAAAGAAGAAGACTTGAAGACCTTAAGAGAGTGCACTCTTTAGGAGGTAAAAACATGGAGGGGACCTTTGTATTTGTTTATGTCGAATTGAAAAAATTGACAAAATTAATCTTAATACAAAAAAAATTGTTCATCATTACAATGGTTAACACCTTTCAAAGAGTTTATGAAATTAAAGCAATTGGTTTTTTTTAAACTTGAAGACGTAGGTGGGCAATACCCAAAGAATAATCCAGCTAATAAAGATGCTGAATGCAAATTCAAAAAAAATTGACACGTATTCTCTATACAGTGATTACGTTGAAGAAATTATTACTGACCCTGCTACCATACCCCCAAATAGTTCCATTACAAGGATCCCTTATTAACTTGAAATTTAAAGGAGCTAAATTACAGTTTCTTGGAAATTCAATTATAAAGAAATTCATGGGTTTTGGAGTAGATTTTGGGACCTCAATACATCAACTACATGTATTGAGGTCCCAAAATCTACTCCCAACCCCATGAGTTTCTTTATAATAGAATTCTGCAATAATCTAAACTGCAAGAATATGCCGACGACGTCACTTTGATGTTAGAAGCTAAACCCCTGCCTCAATTTACTAAATGAATTGAAGTGATTTTTAATTACTTCAAGAAGTATGAAATGAGGTTCAGTTTGAAAATAAATTATGAAACAACCGTTGTTCTTACAGTTGGTAAATGTAGACCAAGTAAGGATATTCAAATTGCCAGCTGTTCAATTAAGGACACGGTAGAAATATTGGGAGTTATATCGGATACTAAAGTGCCTCTTATTCAAACTGGACATTCCTTAAAAAAAAAAGTACGTGTCTCCATTCATCAATGGAGAATTTTGAATCTTCAAAAACGAATTAACCTCTATAATTTCCTAATTATTCCTAATGTACTATATAAGGCAACAGCTATTCCCTGGCTTGCTGAAGAGCAATTGAGTCCTGGATTAATATGTTATTTCGTAGGATATATTTACTCTCAATCAAACTACCTGGATCTCTTGTAGGAGGAGGATTATCTCTGCCCTCAAGAATACTACCAATGTCTATCAAAAAGTGCAAATTCACCTTTCAAGATATCCAAAGACTGAGTAGCGATCTACTATTGCCTCACATCATGTGTACACATAGGTTATACTGAGAATATATTGTATAAATGATCACTTGGTGGAATTATATCCATCTATAGCTGCTGCACATTTGGAAAGGAACACCGTCATTTTCAGCCACGTCCACCATTAATTTGGTGGGACAGAACTGTAAAAATAAGTTTTATTGTAAAAATATTCTGGAACCAAAACAATAAAAATGGTTTGCCTTATCGACAGGTATTATCTCCTTTTACGATTTGAGCAACGACTTTATGTTCAACTGTGGGGGAAAAAAATATCTACTAAAGAGAGCAGTAGACAATCACATGATGACCATTCCATGGCATTCGGGAATGTCTTTTTCACTAAATTATAAGGAAGCACCTGATAAAATCTGCAACATGTACTTACAAATTTTGGACCGCCCCATATCGTAGAAGAAGAGAATCATGGGTTCAATTTCTAAAGTAAAAGATGGAATGCGATTTACTTTGCAATATCAAATATCGTCATGATGTGTATTCGTCAATGATCTTTGCAGGGACTGTGGAAAATTGTTTAACAGAGTTATTCTTGCCTCTTCAGATTAACTTTTAAGTACATATACTGAAACAATTCACATTGTATAACATAGCATGAAGAAGGGATGAATTTGTGACATCTATTCTTTTATTCGGACTCACTCCAAATATTTTGAGTACTCCTACAAAAACTCACTCTGTAGAATTAGCTCTCTCGAGCTATAGAATTAAGATAGCAGAGAAGCTGACAGAAGGTAACCCTATCCGAAATGAAGTATTAAGCGCTATTCTTTTATCAACAACTGCAAGATACTCTACCTTTCCCATAAAAAATTCGAGAGTCTTTTAATCTAACGTGGAAGTACACGGTTGATTTAATACGCTACAACCCATATGGTACAAAAGATAATATGACGTTTCTTCGCTGTCTAATAAACATCTAAAGAAAGTTTAAAAAGTTTTGTTCATCCAATGCTTAAATATTTTGATTAATGTCTCCATCTTACTTTTTTTCCGTCGTATAATTTTGATAATTTTGTTTCATTTATTTTCATATAGAACATTTTACTAATTTTATTGAAAATTTTTAGGAAATGTACGAAACTACTACCGATTTTTTTTATTATTGTTTTGACTCAGGGTCCAAATTAATAGTTGTATAGACTTTTGTCTAAGGATTTAATTATAAGCTAAAATGTTTATATATCCAAATGAATAAAGTATTTATGGGATTGAATAATACTTCACTAATAGCGTTCACTATTTATGGCTCCCATACAAATGCTCAACAACGTGAAGCGTTCAAACGTAATAAATATGTTTTTTTAAATTGTTTACTTTCTTGTACAGTCATTTTTTGAACAATGGCGGCCCCATCACTTAGTCAGGCCAGGTACTTATGATACCCCGTCGTATATATTGGTGGTATATTTGATTAATAAACTGGTAATACCAGATAGATAGGTTACATTAATTACATAAAAGAAAAAGATACAATTACCTTAAAACACATAAATATTTTTTAATTTAGTTGATGGTATAACAATATTGGTATTTGTTACTTTTTCAGCAAGCCTGGTTATCAAAATTTTCCTTATTTATATGAATTTTCCTAAATAAATGATAACTTTACTAAAATATTTTTTTTTTCCCCCCCTTCCTTCCCCTTCCTCCTCCCAGTAATGAATTTATTGTTATTTCAACTACAGACTAAACAATTTAAACAACAGAAATTGTATAACAGTACTCAGTCTCAAGAGCATTTTTAAGAGAGGCTCAGCATCACGTGATTTTTGTATTATACAACTGATTGAAGGACTAAAATATTCAACTTATTTCTACTTTTCCTTTTGCACAATAATAGGCCCAATATTATCACCGTTGTTTCACTATGCTTACTATGGGCAACATCACAGTAGGGGAACTTCTTACTCTTCCAGCACCGGCGGACCACAGATTTATCACCGATATCTTCGATATCAATACTATCCACCACTTTATTGGAGTCTAATTTGATAGACTTGTTCACTTTGTATTGAGCCTTCCTGAGGCAACATTCACCAAACTTGCTCTCAATATAGAGTGCAATGGCAGGACAGCAAAGAACACTGTGGGCCGTAAGAAAAGAAAGTCTTCCAACTGTCAAACCAATGGGAACAAGGCGGATCCAGTCTTTGATTCCAAGACTGAACCATCCTCCTGAGGGATCAGGTATAGGAAGACTGTGGAAGTACTTGGGCAGGGAATCTTTGACGGAATCTACATTTTTAAGTGTTCTAAAATAAATTAGAATTTGAATTATTATAATTTATATGCTATAAAAAATTTAAAAAAAACTTTACAACAATATTAATAACTTAAACTTAAGTAATCTTATATCATATAGTTACTATTGATTAAAGTTAATTCCAATCGGGATGTAATACATTCCGAGTAATTTTTTCTTGCATTAATTCGTCAATTTGAATGAATTATGATAGTTTAATAGGTATGTATTTTTATTTAAATAATGCAAGTTATTTGACCTGCATGGAATTGTTTTTTATATAAAATATAACCCTATTATATTTCATTTAAATCTGATCAGAGTTAACTTCATTAAAGATGCAAATGTATATAGAATGACGCTAAAATATTTAGTACTTTGTTATGAGAATCCAGTTTATTTTTAGCCTTGCCATTTTTTTTTTTTTTTTAATTGGTTGTGTGAAGAAAAAATATTTAGAGGCCCAGCTGTTGTAATTATTATTTAATTCCTAAGGAATGAACTACCTTTCCTACTACATTCAATTTAATTCAAAATTTATTGAACATTCGTGTGTCTTAAAAAAAGAGAGATTTGTTTCAGGGCGTTAATATAAGTCCTGTTGGAATTAGAGCAGAATTGTAGATCGACATCGAAGTCATTCTGGCTAATGTTCTGGTTTACTTCTGGCTCCTCCCCTCCCTCGTAACACCTGAATGTAGCTGATATAATGAAACTTTATCACAGCTACGCTCCTCTGCTTCAAATGATTCTTCCAATTGTCAGTGTTAACATGTTAATGTTTGGTTCCTTTTTTTAACATGTCTAACATACAGAATCAATTGTCGTCGATAATGATACTGCACCTAAAAAAAAGAAGCTGAAATTATTTGTACTGTAAGTAGCACCTGTAAAAATATCCACGCCAAATAAACCACGCTACAAATAATGTTATATTAACATTCATTAAGTAATATTTTTTGCTTATTTTCAAGTTATGTCTTTCTATGGTTATCCATTAATTTTTTTAGTTATTTTTCATTCTCAATGTTCGATAAATTTGATTTACATGTAAGGATAATAAAAACTAAAGTCTTAATTCAATTCTTTTCATATTTTTCGTTCAAAAAATTGTAAAATTGTATTCATTTTGAATTTTTTAGGTTCTATTGAACAAATAGTTTTTTGTAACCATATACGTCTGTCTTTGAGACACGTTTCACAGTTTGTGTTTGATCTTTAAATAAAAACTGTAGAGAATACAGTCCTCTCAGTCTAGTTCTGATTAAATTCTTTAGTCCTCGAATCGGTTATTCCGTAGTTCATCATTTCAGCGGCTGAAGTTTCAACAATATCTGCGATTGTAAATCAACATTAATAACTAGGACATTGACTCATAATAAGGCTTTGAATTAAATTTTTGTTTATTTCACTAGGACTGAAGGATCGATTGTTCCGTTATAAAACCATGGAATTGGAGAAAAACGTTGAGCCGACTAGAACAAAAGATTAAATGGAAGAGGAGAAGAAAGAACTGACTAGAAACACAGTCCTAGAACTGATCCAAAATCTCTCAAAGTTTAAAAAGCACTAGATGAAGTTATTTACAGGATAGAGATTTTAGATCAGGAAAATTTAAAGATAATGTATATAACAATTTATTTCCCAAAATTAATTCGTATTTTTCTCATATATTTGTATGTAGGGGTCCAAAGTGAAGTAATTACTCAAGCCAACGAAATATTCGAACCTGGCCTGAACCTAGTACAGGCCTTGATGTTGCCCACTGCCTCAAGAATGGAAGGCTGCAAGGAGTCAATAGTATTATGTTAATGTTTATTGGACTCTCTCTCCTTTACGCTCCTTAAATAGTAATCCCAGGTGTTTATATCCATCGAGATATAAGGTTACTTTTTCTTTACTCAAAGCGTAAAGATCATTAAAAATTTTAGTTTACAGAATAAATCCATAAATTACCCGATTTGGAAAACTGCATCAATTTAAAATTTTAACTTAACACTGGATCTGTTAACACCAAATTAAAGGTCTTAAGCATAATACTCTATTGAGTTATTCGTGTCTTTGGGAGTGCATCCGGCTCAGAGGCAAGCAACAATAGACAGAGGGCATTCGAATTCGGAGGACCTCTTAAGGAGTTGGTATCTTTTCTTATATAACTTTATCAGCTGAATCTGATGAGCAGATTTGTATAAACATAAATGTCAGGGTTTCCAAGATATAGAGATTTAAACTTGTTCCAGATTTAAAATATCCACCCAAATTTGAGTCCCCAAAATGGTGTATTATTCAATAATTATGAATATATGACCATAGTGAAAAAGTTCTCAAGAAGTTGTTATTCCTATTTAATCTTTCAACTTTCTAATCTTTGTAAATTTCCCAGAATTTTTTTTATCAGAATTCAGTGGGTTCCTTTATCCATAATACTTAGATGCCTCCACATTGATCACGTAACGAACATTTAATTACAATTTCATCACTGCAACTCATTCATCAAGACTGATCAAAGATTAAACTCAGATAAGAGATCTATCATTTTACATTTACTCTAAAATTCACTAGTTTGAACTATACCGATCTTGCATGCTTATTCAAGCTCTATTGATATATAATGACTCGTTGCCAGAGATGAAACCAAGTTAAGTCCAAGGGAAATTTCGATTTATTTCATTTCAAAACAGACTCGAGTTGCGATTCATTATTTTTAAATCAGACTCAAGTCACAAGTCAATATAAATTGACTCGATTTACAAATCATTATCAAGTCATTTTGTCTAAAGACTCAAGACTAACTTGCTGGCATAACCTATTCAAAGAAGAGGAACTAGTCACTTTGTAACTCTGTCTCTGCAGTCCCGTGATGGCGGATCATACTTTACATATTTCATACACATTTTTCTTCTCCCATTCAGTGTATCAAAATATTTGACATTCTTTATATCCTTTAATATATATTAATCCCATATTTTTGATGAAAAAGAAGAGAGAGAAACAGACGCGAGATACATAAAATAGAAAATCAATTAGAATGAGAAATCTCTCACTATCAGTAATATGAAAAGCCAAAAGGGTTAATATTAATATCCATGCGTACAACTACATCTTGGGAAGGAATATATGTGTCATGTATTTTATTTATGTTACCCTGATTAGATGAGTGGGATGATTATCCTAGTTTTAGACTTTTCTTGTTTATATAAATGTACTTAGATTTATCCTTTTTTATACGTACCTAACCATTTTCTCTTTAAGTAAAGAATTGCTATTATCTTGAAAATAAACCTTACCCCCACTTACTCCTTCACGTCCCCTATTTATTCCTAAATTAGGAACGAACTATATTACGTTCCACCTTAATATACAATACGTGGCTACAAGGATGGGATAGATATTGTATGTCCTCAAGCTTGTTGAGCTGCGTTACCTCCGTGTGGAGTTGAAACTTGTAGAAGGAGGGGAAGAAAAAGACCGAAGTAGTCGCCATAGTTCGGGAGGACCTCATTGCCTGTGGGAGTGATCCAAAGATACATTACTTTTTCACCAACTTTCGCAGAAATGGCACTTGTTGTCTCCGTTGTAGTCATTGCATTTATATAAGTTCAAAAAAAATTGGGTCGTCAGTTTTGTGACAATCTTTGGATTGATGAAAACTGAGTCTCAGATCACCTTAACGTTTGTAATTTTCTTCTTTGAGATTATTTTTCCATCCCGTTAACATTGTCATTACCAGAGATGTTGCTTTTACAAAGCTCTGCTTTGGCTCTTATCATATCACCCTTGTTTTTGTATTCCATTATTATCTTCAATTTATTGTTCTATTCTTCTTCAGACCCCCCGAGCTCTTCGATTTCCCCTATGACCGAATTTCCTTTTTTGCCTCCTCCTTTTCAGCTTATTTCATAATAAGTCTTGCTGAGTTTTCTATTTTTTCGAGAGTTTGAATAGATGAGTATATTCCCATATCATGCCCTTCTCTATAATAATTTATGGCAATATTCACATTTTTTTAAATTTTTTCAGACTTCAGAAGAGAGACATTAAGTTTCCAAAATGATTTTTTTCTCGAGCAGCCTGATGCAAATTTGGCTAAGATGGGGGAATGATCGGATATATACGAAGGGATTACATTGAAATCCATCATATTTTTAGCAATGATTGGAAAAGGTAACATATAATCAAGTCGGCCTCTTATTGGATTTATTGAAGACGACTGTGAGAAGAAAGTAATGCATGGGTTTTAAAGGTCGTAGTTTTAGGGCGAGATCGTCCAGAAAATTACTTGATATAACTTTTTCTAGATCTTGTGCATTTTTTATATTATTAAAGCCGCCGTAATTGAACGCATCCCTTTTTGGATTCCTTGTGATGTTAAGATCCCCCAACAGTATTATCTCGACCTCTCGTGGCATCCACTTGTTTATTATTTTGCTAAAGAAAGGTTCAGAATCCCCCTTTGGGGCATAGATGCAAAAACTCTTGTTCGAGCTCTTATGAAATCTATGTCGGTATTTACATAATTACGCCTTGGGTCTGCATATACTAGAATTGGATTTAGCCATTCTTTGGCTAACAACACGACTCCTCTGGAAAGATGAGAGGTTTTATATTGAGCTTTGGACATAAATGATTTGTGAGTTTTTGGCAATACATTAGGCGGGAAATTGTCAAAGCAAGTATCAACTAGAGGTATTACGTCAGGGAGATGTAATGTAATCAAGTATTGGAATATTTTCTTAGCACGGTACTGGTTGGCTATGGAGTTAATGTTATAAGACATAGTACTTGGCATTTTTTTTTTAAATGTAAATATAAATATATTTATGAATATATTAAGGTTTTATGGATTTTGGTCTGGTAAATTTGCAATACTATCCAAATTTATGTCACTCTCTGTACTAACAAAAATGAACATTGGGATCTTTGATGAAAAAAAAAATTTCAGAAGTTTTTGAAGATGACGAAGTTGTGGAGATGAAGACAACTCAAGTAGAGGTTTACTTCAAAGGAGGTTCAAGTCCAGTCTATACCATGGAAATCCCATAACCCTTCCCTCCATCAGAAGGTTAATAAAAAGCTTCAGGAAATAGTCGCTAGGGGAACACTAATAAAACTAAATGGATCGAGATTGATGTAATTAAGGACACGTCAGCCATAGCAGATAATCTATTGGTTCTATCGCATTGGATTTCCGCAGGAAGTCCACACTGCTAATGGTAATGTTGTCTGAAAAGGGAGTGTCTTTAGTTTTTTCACCTCCGTAATATCCTCAGTCAAATGGTTTGGCTGAGAGAGCCATAGCTGTTGTCAAGAACCTCCTTCGAAAAAATCGATCATTATCTATTAATGAGCTAGTATTTGGGTATAGAGTAACGCCATTGGAATGTGAAAAAGCTCACTCAGAACTTTTACTTTCTCGTCATTTACGTACACCCGAGCATGGATTTTAGCCGAATGACAAGAATCAGCTGTGTCTCTCACAAAGGAAATTCTTGTCTGTTATAAAAGACTGGGTCTGATGTTACGGACAGGATAAACCCAAGCAGGTTCCGGGAACTCTAATTAAAGCATTGGGAGCAACTCTATGGTATGTCCAATGTCAAAATGAGGGATAGAGAAGATACTTTAATCAGCTCCAACCTGGCAGGTCGTTTTGATTGAATTTACCTTTTATTAATTTATATTTGAAGAAACTTCTGATGTATAAACAAAAAGATTACTGAAATCCCTTTGAATTATGTACAAATTGTAAATATTTATCATGAATTAATAAAGCTTTTTCATAAATGAATGCACAAATTAACCAAATCAAGTAAATATTTTTGATTAATAAAATATACTTTAATATATATATAATCCAAATAAAGTTTTAATTAAAAAATATTACTAAAGTAAAGAACAGGAACATTAATATTTATAATTTATATTATACATCAATTAAGGAAGAAATTTTATAATGTTATTCAAATAATAATTAGGAAAAACTAAAGGATTTCAAACTTAATAATTTTGGAAATTGTAACAAGATTAAGATATTCCAATAGAAGTAGGGAAGTCATATATATATGTTTTAGCCACATAATCACTTAAAAATTCCCAATAACTATTTATCTGTAATAGCAGATTACAATTTGCATCGTAGACAAAAATATTGAAAAAAGAGAAGCACAATAAGAGTTCATAATTCATTGGTTTTTATTGACCAAAGAGACTCACAAGTACTAAAGAAATCAGGGTTGATCAAGATGAGGGATTTCTGCGTTATATACATCAAGGAAACTGAAAGACTCTAATAAAAAAAATAGTGTTTTTTTAAGAGTAGGAGACGAAGCAATGTTAATTTAAGGAAGAGTGGGCTCAATAGTTTCAATGGATGAGCTGTGGGTGGAGCATGAAGACTCTCTCTGTTTCTCATTGTTACTTTCTGTAGATTATTTTGTCAGTTGATGGAACATTTTACTTCTTATAAGTTTAATTAGGTTTGTTAAAGGATTTAAAAAATTAAGTAGGCAACTTATAGAAGTATATATATAATTACAGGGAAGATATGGAGGAGTTTAGGAATAAAAACAATGATTAACAAGGTCAGAAGTCATTATCAGATCCTTGAAGTGAAGTAACATCTGTACAATGAACGATCCTTCCGTTAAAAAATGGAGATCTACCAAGTGAGGCACAAACAAGAGAGATACTTTGATCAGAAAATGACGTTGAAGTAAGTTTCAGAATGCATGTGGCTAGAATATCCGAATTGAAAAATATGAACTCCTGGAAAAGAGAAAATAGCTGGATGCGGATCCATTTTTGTCTATGCATCCTACGAAAAATCTATCTAAATGACCATGAATGAGTTGTCTTTTCACGCAGAAACTCTATTCAGTTAAACATATGCTGTTGTAGTGGTTTAAAAAAAAAGGTTGGATTTTGTTTGATAGTGTTATTAATAACATATTGTACTATAATTTAATCCTCCGACCCAGGAAATATCTTGAAGTCAACATACAAAGCAATTCTGCTTTTGCTGATTCTAATTCTGGCACAAAATAATTGTCAACACTTCTGATTAATTAGATTAATCTATTTTTGATCTCTCTTTTTGTATTTATTATTTAAGCTTTTGTAGTTTGATTGTTCTTTTTTGTTCCTTGAACCTTTTTGTTCAGAAGATTTAATGAATCCGAATAAAGTTGGTGTGTTGTTGTTAATTGATTTTCTCCGACAATTAGAGTTCTTGTGTTATCAAGTATAACTTATTTGAAACACGTTGATCATTATTCTATGGTGCTTCTATGTTGTTGTTTTTTTTGTGATGATGTATGCATTAACAATAAACAGGATATCCACTCAATATGATTAAACATAACACCTATTTGTTTATTTCTTTATAACTATGTAGTGGTTCGTAATTAATCAAATGATGTACCAACAGTTTTACTTGAAAGAAACATTATCAATTGGGCCACTGTCCTATTAAAAAAATGACTTTATACTTTACTGATGTGTACGTTTGAACCCACAAGCAAGATGATGGCTTTAAAACCCCTGAGAATTTAGTCATTATACTTCATTTTTTTTAAAAAGCTCATAAAAGCGTGTCTCTTGAGCTTGAAATCCCTGGCAGATCATTCAATGATTCAAGCTATAGATTTATAAAAAATTTATGAAGATTTTGTATTTTTTTTTTTTAAATTTGATCACTTTCTTTTCTATAATTGGTCTTATGGAGTTACTATTAACTAAAGAAGGAGGTACATATGATTTTCGTTCGTCAAACAACATTTTGCTTCTTTGTTGGAAAAATAACAAAGGGTTCCATATTACCACACATTTCTGAGATTTGTCTGCAAAGAAATATCAAAGATGGAACAGAAATAAAAAAATACAAAGATATCCCTGAGCCTGATTGCATCAAAAGCTTTAATCAGCATATGGGCTATGTTGATATGATTGATAGGGATGGGGGAATATATGTAGTAAGAATGAGCCTTAAAAATTTGGTTGGGACCAATATTTTCCTAAATGGTATCATTGAAAGTCAATAAAGCTTATCAATTAATGAAAATAAAAGGAATAAAAATGACGCAATAATTGAAATAATTAATTACGTTATATGAAGTTATAAAAAAATTAGCCATCTATTATTACAAAAATTAAGGTACACCAAATTTGTAAAACATGCATCTACCATCAAAACAGACTAGCCTTTCAAGATTTGAAGGAAATATAACTGGATAATTCTCACTCAGACACCAAAAGTTTGCAAGGAATGCATTGGCAGAAATAGAAAAATAAAATAAAATAAAACTTATTTAAATTGGTTTTAATATTTGGTGTATTTAGTTTATGCACATATATTTGTATCTGTAAATGAAAGTGTAGCTTGTAATACAGTACGGAAAGTTTAAACATTTGTTAAGAAAATAACTGTTTCCCTTTAATAGTGTGATTTTTTTTTATTTCTATACGGCTGATGCGTAGATATATCTACGTGCTAATATTTTGGGAAGTTATAATTCAATTTAGCATAAAGTGTTTAGGAGCATTACAAACATTGTGTAAAATTTATCTTCTAAAACATTCAATTATATATATATATGTTCATAAATGACGGAAAGTAACCTTGCAGATTTGCTGAGGAGTTATAATTGTAAGTCCTGGTTGGACTCAAAGAAGAATTAGGGGTCGACATCTGAGTAATTCGTGACAATGTACTTGTTTATTTCCTTCTCTCCCTCCTTCCTTGCCATAGCTGATCTTATAAAACTTCATGACAGCTAAGCTGATCTCCTCCAAAATATTTTTCAAACTGTTAAGGTGGTTACCATGATGATTTTCTATTACTTTTATTTTAACATCACCAAAAACCCACGATTTCATCAAATCTTCCATATCACTATCTTAGTTAATTTTTTTATCAAAATACTAAAAAATGATAACGACAAATGAAAATTCAGAAGAAAAAGAGTTAGAAATTTGGAAGTTAGATTTTCTAGACGTTGATCAGACATATAGGTGTTGAGGAACCGCCACTTTTGGATTGTTTGTCTGTTGTTTATTACTTCCCGACATATAAGAACATTCTTAAGTATACGTATTGTATATGTTATGGTACTAAGATTTATAGAGCGCTCTTAACTTTGATGAATGTCATATTGCGCATTATTGTTCGTCGATTTGAAAAATTTTCAAAATTAATTTTTGATTTTCTTTCTTTGTTTATTTTCAAAACTCAGTACCCCTACTAAGTATCAACTCTGTATATCCCTATACATAATTATCACTTTTGGCTCAAGAACCAAAATAATTATTTATGTGTTTACTAAAAAAAAACTTTTCTGAATAAATTTTATTACAAAATGAAAATCTTAAATAACTCTTTGTTTGAAATGTCATTATGTTTCAATTCTGTTTAGTAAATACTAATTGTTTTTCTTAAGTTTTCTTAAATATGTGTATATATTTCCCTGTATACATACAATTAATTTATGATCGTATTTTTTCTTATTTATGTGAATAATCAAATCTAATCATGAGAAATAAGTTATTAGGTTGTGATTGTTAATAACTTACATATGATATGGTTGGAGATAATAAATTATAAACAAAGTCCTTTTGACTTTTTTCTACATAAACAACGTTCTTTATTTTAATAAAAAGGATAAAAAGTTGAATACTTTCCTGGTAATATCATTTGCGTTTAACTCTTCTTTCATGTTTTAGAATAGATGGACCCCAATAAAATGGTTGGTTCAACTTGAATATACAAACATGCCTTGGTATACATAAAATTAAGTTATACTTATTTGTTTATTCAATTCTGAGGAATATTTGTGTTTAACATGCTAGCTAGTAAATTCATTTTATACTAAGTACATTTTCAGAAACTTTAATACAAACTCAACAAATGTTTTGCTCCCTGACAGTCATAATTATAATCATACTCTTTTAAAGTATATTATACAAAAAAACACATTTAAATATATGATTACTACTAAAAAGTTGTCCTTTTTTAATTTGTATAACGATTGAAGCCTTGAATTAAAAAGAAATTTGCCTGTTTTTATAACTCAAAAAGGTCAAGTATCTCCTCATAGATGTCACTGATGTAAGATACATTAATCTTGTAACTAAATACGTTGAAGATTGCCTTCGAATGATAAAATATATTAGTGTTGTTTGAACCATGATTATTTATTCTTGTTTATTATACAAATTTTGAGAGATGAAGAGTCATTTTTTTACAATTTTTTAAAAAACAATTTTGTAAAACACATTATTAGCTGTCGAATGTTAAGACAAAAATTGTCTTTGTAGCCACCAAGAGCACACTATGCGATAAGAGGATTGATATTGCATCGTTCCTCTACGCCGGATTGTCAAGAAATTCATTTGGGAGCAGACTGGAGCCTCGAGGAAGACGATTTACAATGTATTCATGCGGTTTAAGTTCGGGGAGGGCCTCAGACACTGTCCCCAAGTAGGCAGGTAACCTTCCGTGTCTGTCAACTGCCTGAAGTCGGCCTTCAAGAAAAAGCCAAAGTCCTCAATTGCTGAAATGACCAGGAAGAGGAAGAAGTCCGCATCAGCGGTGTCCAGGGTTCTAAAAAAGGTAGGAGGAAAGTCTCTGCGGAGTGAGACTATAATCACATATAGTGATCATAGACATGAAGAGCTCTTTTCTGTAAATAAGTTGGTGTTAGCGACAGGACCACCTCTTTGTCGAAGAGTGTTAAGCAATCTTATTTGCACGTTAGGCACTGGACTTTTAAGCCATTCAGTTTCATGCTACGAGATCCAAGTTGAACTTTGATTTTGTTCAAAGTATCAAGTTCAACGCTTTCGTCCAAGTCATTTTTTTCTTCATGTTCTAATGAACAACAAAGGGAACAAAAAGTAATATTTCTTAGAAACAAATATAGTTAAACATTGAACTAAGAACAACTATTCCAATCAAAATATATTTGGGTACAATTGTACCCATTGTCTCTGTTAAGGTTATAAAATTATACAGTCTGACTAAGGGTAAGAGTCGTAAATAAGCGAGTACTTTTAGGTTTCAAATGCAATATTTGGGTTTTTTTCCTCCACGGAAAGTGCCTCATGAGGGGTAAAAATGGCGGAATTAATATGTTTTTAAAGTATGATAGGGCCATACATCAAGGAAGGGGTTGTTTTTATTGTCGAAGAAACTAATTTCCAGGATCAATGATCGGTTTTGAAAACTCTGACCAAACTAAAGTTCGGAAATAGGCCGGGTTGGGTCAACTAGGATTTATTTTACATGTAGTACGTCATCTTAAAGGTTTGAATGGTTGAGCAACTTCATTTTGAAATTTAAAATATATATATACTTTTTCCACTTTGGTTAGTCTTACTTATTTTTATTGTTTTGTGTTATTTAAAAAAATAATAATTATAAAAATATCACTGATACCCATTATTAACAGAATTTGCAATAAATAATGTAATAAGGAAAGTTCAGTGAAACAAATCAAGAAAAGAAATAGTTCCAATTAATTTTTTTTATCATTGTCATCTTCTAACTTTAATTAAATACTGTAAAAGAGTTATCCAATCATAAAAATATTTTTACAGGAGATATTATGAAAATCCATTAACAGAGATAATATATCGTTTGACAAAAAGGGTTATGATATGACTTTATATGTGTTTGTTTTTCTCACATTACTAATTTGCGAGTCAGTGAATTTTAAAATTTTGAAATGATAAATTATAAATAAAATACCTACATTAATTTTTTTTGGAAAAAAATTCAAAAATCACTAAAAACAAACAAAATAACACGTGGTTTTGAATTATAATAAATTCTTCGTGTTTATAACATATTCTAAAATAATATTACATTTCTAAAAATGGGGAACACTTGCTCCCATGTTTAGTATGTATTAATATATTTGTTAAAAATTTGAACTTATGCAATGAACAATATCAATAATACCAAGGAAAATAAACCATTCTGTATTAGTTAAAATGGAATATGCATTTTATTTATAAATAATTATACTTTATTACATCTCGAAAACAATATAATGTCTTCTTGTTATTTTGGCTTGAATATTATATTATATTATTTAGTAGTTATTTGCCGTGATCAGAAACAAAATCACCGTAAGAACAGGCTAAACTGCGTTTAGCCTGTTTGTGACGAATATTCAGAAACAAAAACTATGTGTATGAATTGTAAAACTGTCTAAATAGACCTCGAATATTTTATAATAGATGTTTTTTTCGTCATTAACTTTTCATTTCATTAATCACTTTAAAATATATTTAAAACAATATTGGTAGATTCAGACGCTATTTCACTTAAAAAATACAAGGATACAATTGTACCCATGCCGCCTCTTAAGGGTGTGAAAAAACTTTTACCCGCTGTCTTGGTAACTTGCTTATATTTCCGCCCGAAAATTAGTGTGCATAATGTAATGAAAACCATATAGAGATGTCAAGAAATCTTTGAGCTCTTAGATGTTTAGAAAAAAAGTTAGATATACTTTAATATTGGAATGAATACAACTATAATCATACAGGCCGACCAAGGTTAAGAAGGAATTTTAACACATTTATTCATAAAGTCCAACGTCAAAGAAAATTCAAAAATTTGTTTATCTTATAATAATCATCAAATTTGACAATGATGCTCATTAATATTGAAAAGTGAGGTATTTCATTTTTGGAACATTATTTTAAACCATAATCATAATGGTGAATTTGATATAAGATGTCTTCAAATCTACGACACATAAGTCATAGACGGAGTTTTCAGGGAGAGAGTAGGTGAACTATGCCCTTGATCCTCTAGATTTCTTATATACACATAGAATTAAGTGCATAAGTATTAACACCCCACATTTTTACCTGGAAACTCTATTATTATGGGGAAAGAAAAAAAAACACGTTAGGATAAAATGATAAGAAATATTTATTGATAGTTAATGATATAAACTTTGTCTACTTTCATAAACAAAAAAATAAAAATATTTTAATTTATAGGGAATAATTTAAAAAAATAATGGCAAAAGAATTGGCACCCCTTTTATTAATATTCAAATGTGTTACCTTTATTTTTGTTAATTTCAACTAATCTTTTAATATAATTTACAATCAAGTTCTAACAAGTTGTAGAAGGATATATGCATAGCTATAGGTTTGGTGACCTATGTATAAATGTTCCGTATGTATTTTGTGTATAATAATATATTAATATGAGAGTCATTCTGGATTCTCCGCGTGTAGAATAAAGTATATACATAAACTCCATATCCTCATATATCTCATATCCACGTATATCATATGGCGCAGTCGATAAACCAGAACCAATCTTAAGAAACATAATGGAAGAACTTAAAAGTAAGAAGTTTGACTTTATAAAATCAAAAGTTAAGGCATACAAAGGTCATGTCACAAGGAGCATTAATGAACTGAAGCGTTCAAACAGAATGGAATTAGTAGAAATTTCTCATCAAAGGGCCCGTGGAAGATTACACATCTTAGAGGATATTTTAGAATTAATGGAGTTGAAGTCTGAAACAAAGGAGCAACAAGAGGATATCTTGATGTTCATGGAAGAAAGAGATCGCATGGATGAAGAAATTATGAAGGAACTCACGAAAAAAATGGAGGAATTAGCTGGCAAGGAGCATCAGCATCTGCCTTCAAAGGATGGAGCGTGTAAAGTATACGGAAAAATTGCATATAAGGAACCGGAACTATTGAGAGGAAGCATGGATTTGAATGAGTTTATTGAATGGAAACCCAGTTTTGAAGACTACAGGCAACTAGCAGGAGTTGATAGCTACTCTCACGCAAAACAGCTAGCGAATTTAAGATCATTCATGGATATAGAAATGAGGGAGAAATTAAGAGTCTCAATTGGGATTAAAGAAAACACAGTGTTATCCATTCCTGAAATTTTAGAAGAATTGAGGAAATATTTTCGCTCTCAATATAACATCATTCTTGATAAGGTTAAATTCCATTCCTTATATCAAAAAGAAGGTCAATCATTCGAGGACTTCTATGTAGAAGTAACTCGAACTGCAAATCGTGCCGAATTAAATGAAAGATGTGATAATAAAGACTGTTTCGAAGAAAATATCAAAGTTAAATTAATTGTGGGACTTCGGGATGAAGAAACGAGGAAAAAACTTATGGCCATAGAAGAAAAAGAATGTACACTTCAAAAAGTTATTGATAGATGTAGAGCTGAGGAAATGTCGAAGAGGGATGACGAAAAGTTAAATTCTGCAAAAGTCAACAAGATAACAAGAGGAAAATTCAGGGATCAAAGCCTTAGTCGAAACAAAAATAGTTTTAGGAAAAATCCTCCTGAAAGAAAAATAATGGATTGTATATTCTGCTCAAGAGACCATATTATAAATAAATGTCCTGCTTGGAAACAGGAATGTAGGAATTGTAAAAGAATTGGTCATTTTAAAGATTCAAAGGCCTGTAAAAATGGAATTGCAAGAAACAGAAGAGTCACGGTAAGAAACGTGACCACATTTAGTCCCTCACCAGCAATACAAGTTCGATTAAAATCTCTGGATGGAACATACTTATGCAATTATAGTTATGCAATTCCAGATTCTGGTAGTGAGGTATCTATTGCGGATGAAATTTTTTTACAAGAAATTGGAATACCACTTAGACATTTAAATAGACCTTCAGATTCTCGTTTAAATGGAGCTACTGGAGCTACTTTTAATCAACTAGGATCCATCATTTTAAATGTAGGTTTTGGAAATGAGGAAATTAAAGAAGAGATTATAATAGTAAAGGAAAATGTTAAATTTCTAATGTCGTGGGTATTGTGTAAAAAATTAAGGATTTTACCGGAAGATTATCCAAGTCAAATTGAGCGAGGTAAATGGAAAAGAGCCAAAGAACCTAGTGCTCGTGGAATCAAGGAAATGAAATATATTTCCGATGAAGAAATTAAAACCATGAGAGACAAGCTTGTGGAGGAGTATCCTGATGTATTAATTGATGGAAATCAACCATTAAGAAAGATGAAATGCGCACCGATAAAAATATCTTTAATGGAAGGAGCAGAAACTTGGAAAATGTACACAGCAAGGGCGATTCCCTTTGCTTATAGAGAAGCTACGAAGAAGGAATTGGAAGAATTGTTGAAAAAAGGAATAATTGAGCCGCTAGGAAATAAACCTACGGAATGGTGTCACCCTATGGTTGTGGTGGGGAAGAAAAAATGGTAAGGTTAGACTAACAGTGGATCTAACAAAATTAAATAAGTTTGTGAAAAGACCTATACATCCTATGACTAATCCTAAGGAGATAATTTCAAACATTAAACCTGGAAATAAGTACTTTTCCACGTTTGATGCAATTAAAGGATATTGGCAGATCCCTTTACACCATGAGAGCCAAGACTTAACAACGTTCATAACTCCGTGGGGAAGATTCAAGTTTAAAAGATGGCCAATGGGATTAAATGCAACAAGTGACGTATTCAATCTTATGATGGACCAAGCTTATGGGGAATTGCCAAATACAAAGAAGTTGGTTGATGATATTTTAAAATATGATGAGACATTTGAGCATCATGTTAAAAGTGTCAAGGAATTTCTTGATCGAAGTAGGAAGTTTGGAATATCACTCAATAAAGAAAAATTTCAATTTGCTAAGCCAAAGGTTGAGTATATTGGTTATATCGTCGGAGAACATGGAATTAATATCGATCCTAGAAAAACAGAAGCTCTTTCAAAAATACCAGCTCCTCAAAACAGAACTGAGTTGAGATCGTTCATGGGAATGGTCAATCAAATGAGCGGATTTTCAAAGGAAATAGCCAACTTATCTGTCACATTGAGACCTTTATTATCCAACAAGAATGAGTACATATGGACTAAAGAACAAGATGACATATTTGAAGATGTCAAGAAGTCTTTGGTTAAATTACCTCAAAAGAGTCACTTCATGCCGAATAGAAAAACTGTTTTAGAGACTGATGCTTCTAAGAAAAAAGGTCTTGGGTATATCTTAAGACAAGAAGACAATGAAGGAAAATGGCATCTTATTGAAGCAAATTCTAGATGGTTGAGTGCAGCAGAACAGAATTATGGAATGACAACGCTTGAGATGATGGCCATATATTGGGCAACCAAAAAATTAAATGTTTATCTTCAAGGATTACCTCATTTTCATATTGAAACAGATCATCAAGCAATTAAATATCCTCAACAAGAAAACTTTGGACGAAATTGAGAATCCAAGACAAAAAGAAATTAAAGAAAGGACGCAAATGCGTTATAACTTCACTGTTGCTTGGAAACCAGGAAGAAAAATGTTAGCAGCTGATAATTTGTCAAGAAATCCATACTGGAATCCGAGGAAGGACGACATATTGGAGGATGTGCATACGAATGAGGTTGCAAGAAGAATATTAATAAGAGCTGTATGTGGTAAAAAAATTCAAACGGATCAGATCAAGGATCGAAGATTAAGAAAATTGAGAGACCAAGCACAAGAAGATGTTAATTATCTAAAATTGATAAATTTTATTAAAGACGGTTTTGGAAATAATATCAAAAATCTCCCTGAAGAATTAAAACTCTACTGGAATTTGAGAGATAGTCTATCGATTTATGAAGGTTTGATTATCGTCAATAATAAAAGAATTGTTATACCAAGAGTAGCTCGGAAAGAAATATTGGAAAACCTGCATGTATCTCATCAAGGTATAGTGAAGACTAAGCAGCGTGCCAGAGAGATAATTTATTGGCCGGGAATAGATATGGACATCGAAGATATGGTGAGAAAGTGTGAGGAATGCCAGAAGTTATTACCTAGTTTATTAATGGAGACTCAAATTAAAGGACCTAAAATGACAAGACCATTTCAAGCAGTAGCTGTGGATATATTTTCTGTAAGTGGAAAGAATTTCTTGGTTTATGTAGATAGACTTTCTGGATATCCTGCTTTACATTATTTTGAGCATAGTGGATGCACATCAAGAGTGATTAAGAAAGTAATGGAGAGATTCTTCATTGATTATGGTATACCTGAAGTTTTAGAATCAGATGGGGAACAAACTTCTCGTCCAGGGAATTTCAAGAATTTTTATCCTTTTGGGGAGTTGAATGGCGATGTTCTTCTCCACATAACCCACAATCCAATGGATTGGCTGAAGCTTGTGTGAAGAAGTTAAAATATTTAGTAAAGAAAACTATGAATGGAAATAAGATAGATCAGTCAAAAATCAATCTTGGAATTTTAGAAATGAGAAATACTCCGAGAATAGAAGATGGATTGAGTCCAACTAAAATCGTCTTCGGTCGTAGTACTAGATCTATTATACCTATGCTACCTGAATTCCATCAAAAGAGAAGCCAAGAACTTTGTAAGGTTCCAAACCCAATTTTTAAAAAAAGGAGATGGGAAGAAGTTATCCGTATTGAAGATCGGTGAATCGGTTCGGATACAAGATCATATAACCAAAAGATGGACCCATCTAGGTACAATTGAAACACAGGAATCTCAAAGGCGATATCTCATACGTATGAAAAATGGTCGTCTTTGGCATCGTAATAGGAGATTCATCCGTTTGGATTCAACAGAAGGGAACAAGCGGATTTCATTTCATATAACTTAGATTTATATTTTGTAATCATTCTCCTGGGGGGAAAAGGGGATGTTATATATATGCATAGCTATAGGTTTGGTGACCTGTATAAATGTTCCGTATGTATTTTGTGTATAATAATATATTAATATGAGAGTCATTCTGGATTCTCCGCGTGTAGAATAAAGTATATACATAAACTCCATATCCTCATATATCTCATATCCACGTATATTTGATACAGAGAAATGTATCACCAGAATCTAATTTATGTAGGTCAATGTTATCTAAAATGCTAATTATTCTTTTGGTTGCATAGTGTCTACAAAAATGGAGAGTTAATATAAAATGAATATAACTCATTCACTAACTATTTTGGCACATCTATGAGATAGATTAATGAATAGAGCTATAAATAACTTTTTTAATGCACATTTGAATGAGTGTAGTTAATTTTATCGTCTAAAAACTTATCCTCTATACTACTTAAATTAAACTATGACGCAATGCCAAAATATATTGCTTATTAACTCATAAAGTAGATGAAAAATGCATATAACATGATTGAAGGTAGATTAAAGTATTTATTAGTTATAAAAAATGGAAGAAACACTCTGTATATATTGCATCATTTTTTGAACGTCCCAAAAAAGGACATTATGCATTAATATGTTAACACGAATTTTCAAACAAAAAATTTATTTTAAGTACTATGGAATAATTAGGTATATATATATATGAATATGTATTCCGTCATCCGAAAGTACTGATAACTTTGGGAATATGGAATCTTTATTACAATAGTTTTACACGAAATTTAAAATAAATAGTTTATTTTCATTTTCGAATTTAAAAAAATTATATATATATATAAACCCACAATATGTCATTTACAGTGGAATTAATTCATCCGCAGTGATGAAGCCCTACAAACTGAAACACCATTTTGACGCTAAACTTTGTGGGTAAGGATGGGGAGCATTTTAAGAAGAAAGCTGATGATAAAAAATAAGATTGGTTTTTTCACCAAGTACAAACGGTAAAATATGGCAGCAATTGAGCCTCATATTTTTATATTTGGTGGCTCTCAGAATTGACAAAGCTAAAGAAACTCAGAGCATTGCCAAGAAGTTGCTATTGCCAATAACTGAATTCATTTTTCGAGTCATATTTAGAGTTAAATGTATTTACAAATTGGATACAATATCCTTGTCTAATAACAGCGTCAGTAAAAGAATAGTCGGCCTATCTTCTAAAATTATGGAGCCAATAATCCAGGAAATGAAATCAGTTACACTGGGAATATTTAATATCCAGATCGGTAAATCTATATATGAAGGCGATTTCAACGTTTTTTAATCAATGCATCACCAAAAGCCAGCAGAACACACTGTATGATGCATCGACAAATGTTAGCCATGAAGACTTTGCCAAATTTTGTAAAAGCAAGTGCTTCAAACAGCTGCCCAATAATAAAAACTTGTGGGTAGTTGGATGCATCCAATAATGTTATGTTATTTCACACTGATGTCATATGGTTGTCCAGGTGTTGTCGAACATATTCTTCCTTTGAGGAAAATGATGTGAAGAGCAACCATTGAATAGAACAATACTTTCTATCAAAGAACATTAAAAATTCTTGCAGAAGAAATTTTATGATATTTTTCTAATTAATTTTACACACTTTTTCCCCTTGCTAGAACCCCATTCACCATATTAATTGAAGTTGTTCCTTAGAACACCCAAGAGGAATTCAATGAACTTATACATAATTTTGAAACTCCCATTTTTGAGGCAACCATTTTTTGACAGATAGTCGAGGAATAGTTTTAGCTTATCTTTCAGCAAAAGTATTTTTTGAGGGGCACTCATGATATGTATCCTTATTGATTGAAAATCAATGTGAAATGCATTAAAAAAGAACCATACAGTAGAAAAAATATGGACGCCAGCTTAACATTTGTACCTATAAAAAAAGAAAAAAATCTTAATGTAAATTATTCCTTCACATGAATTTTTATGAAGTTGATACCAAAAATGAGAAAATAAAATTTGACTTTTGTAGATTTTATTTATAGTTTCTTCTATGCGACGTATTGTATGTAATAAGAAATGGTAAGGAATCTAAGTGAAAGTTGACAAGAAGAAACTTTTTTATCCAAATTTGTCTCTGCTTAGCTTGAAAAGGGCTTTACTACATTTATTTCCATTTTTGGGCCAGGTATTCCAGGGAAAGTAAAGCAAGATAAAGGGTTATATCATAATATAAAGGGTAGCCAGTCTATAGTTCCACACAACATAAGTGATTTATTTTTTCACTCAATTTGTCAAAGCGTGTTTCAGGCCAGTATTTTTGCCTACTCAAATTTTGATTATTATTTTATCTAGAAACTACAAAACGACTTGATATAACTAAGTATCAATATACTATGTTCGTATTTTATTGGGTACTAGGAAAACTGACATAGGGAATATTACCCAAGAAACATTGCTTATGACAAACATATTTGTTTGTCCCATCCCCCAAGGGGTACTTTTATGTGTGAGCAATATTATCGCAACACTATTTCCTGTCAATTTTTCAAATTCAATCTTCTCAGAAATGGATGGAGAGGGTTGTTAGGAGGGGGAGGGGGAATAAATAGCTTAGGGCCTCAGTAAATATGGTTGAATAAAAAACCCACCACCAAATCGTCCAATTCATCCAAAGCACTCTCAAATACAAAAAAAAAATAGTTTAAGGCCTAGGGTTGCAGGGGTACATGAGGGCACCCCTTGACCCAAAAAACCACTGCCAATACATCAAAAGAACCCTTTTAAATGTATTGGCAGGGGTGCGGTTGCAAATTGCAAACTACAATTTTTCTGTATTTTTACACCTTTTAACTCTTTTTTCTTATAAAGGCTGCGTTACATGGAAAACACTATTTCTATTTCAATAGTCCTATAACTTATTGTTTGTTTTTTTAATTTTGTATTGAGTACACTTAACTTCTTTTTTTTTTTTGAAAAGTTAGAGTATCTAATTGATTTCTGTTGGAAATAGTTTATCTAATCCGGTGAGTAAATTTTATAATTAATTTGATTATTAATTTATAATGAATTATTATTCATTATGAAGTTTGTACAAAATAAGGGCAATGTTCTCCAGTGCAATATCCTAGCAAGCAATTTCCCTCCAAGGCATTTTTCCGTGCACGATTATATTGTATTATAATAATAAAAATTAATAACATATATTTTATTTGGTTTAATGAACCATTGATATTCTTATTAAGAAATCAAAGGACCGACAGTCCCAAGGACACCTAAGACTGGGCTGGAACGAATAAATAAGGAAAGACACTATCGATTACTTAAGAGACTATAAGGGAAAGTGGAGACATTTATATCAATCAATAATGTTTTTTTCTTATCTCTAAGTCTGATTCGTCTAAAATTCCGTATATGCATTATTTTTATCTCTTGGACAGTTCATTGTTATTACGTCTCTTTTAATATCCATTAAAATCAATTCAATTTATCCTATTATTTTGGTCATGTAGTGAGTGTAAAACCTACAAATTAACATCAAGTTCTATTCCTCAAAGAATTCGGTAAAAATTGAGCTCTGTTAGACGTCCCGAAAGTACTCCTATTGATCATTTTAAGACATTACTATGTAAGGATTCCTTTTAAATTCAATGTTTACTTGAATAACAAAAATATATGTTTCACGCTCACTTTGAAGATAATATGTTTCGTTGTTTATTTTACAAGGACGATGGCTATTGATACACGATTCAATTCTAAGTATTTTCTATTATAAGAAGAAAATGTGAGTAGAATACTTTCATTAAGTAGGAATAGAGTAGAAGAAGAACTTCTAAGAAATAAATCCAATTAATGTCATTCATACTCCAATAACTTTTCAAGCTCAACCAATAGTTATACTAAAAAGCCGATTTATTTATCAATTTATGACAGATGGTTGAAGAATGGTCATTATGAGATGGTAAAAGAAAAGTTTCTGTCGTTTTCATACAAAAAATTAAAAAAACCATCGAAATCATGTACAAAATATAAATATTTATGAACAAAGCTGTCTCAGAAAATAATGCAAAATTTTAAACAAATCTAGTGAATATTTTTTGATTAATAGCATAAAATGTAATGCAAAAATAGCTTTTACTTAAAAATACAGCCAAAGTAAACACCATAAGTAGAATACACATAATATATATCCACTAACCAAGAAACTATATAACATCTTAGCTAAATAATACTAAGAAAATACATTATTAACTGTATTGAAATCAAATAATATTTTTTGATTTACCATAAACTTAATAAGAATGAATTATATCGTATTTGAGGAATGATACCAAAGAGGTTCTATTACATCAAAGAAAATGATTTATTACTTATTTCTATAAAAATAAATAGATCATTAGTTGAGTACATTTAGATATTTCAATAATAAATTGATAGATCTTTGGGAATTTAATGAAACGTAGATCGGGTTTTATGATTTCGATTGATTTATCCTACTCGTAATAGAGCACATAAGCTCGATAAATTAATAAAATATTTGTTTTGAAATATTTCAGCTGACTTTAGATGTTTAACTTTATTTTCTTGTTACCCATATCCTTCATAAAGTTATTCACTGGACAATATCTTAAAAGAACTATCTGTAGTAAGTATTACAAATTTATTTAATTCATATTTTCAATATATATTCAAGTCTGATACGGATGAATAAGGAATCGAGTCATTGATAGACTAAGTTGACGAAGAGTTTAACTGATTCACAAGAGAATAAAGTATATTAATAATTTTTTTTATACATTTGACTAAAATTAATCTAATGTAATTGAATACAAGTCGACGTTTTAGACTGGGCAATGTATGGATTTTTCTCTAGAATAAACCAGAAACATAAACTTTTAATTAAAACCATAGTTTATAGGGTCTGAATCATAATTATGTTCTTAAAAATTATAAAAGTTTTTTGAAAACAAAAATACATAACCCTTATCATCTACAAATGGTATATATATTCGATATTTTTTTTAATCGAGGTTACGTGAATCTTGAACATAATTAATACACATAGTTTTTGTTCACTTTTTATTTCAACCATCTTGTCTCCTCTTTCCTTTTGATTCTCTTTAGTTAATGATTACTGATTAGTCATGGTTAATGATGGCTACAATAACAATGTAATGCAATTTTTAGATGAGGAACACTTGAATATTTATATATGTTACAAGCAATGTGGAAAATTGGACATTTTGCAAAATGAACTGCAATGTACTAAACCCCCGTCAAGGAGGGCAATGTGCAAAATGCCCTGGCAATCTATAGAATTTCCAGTAAATTGATAAATGATCATTTGAACTTCATTTACATTGTCATGTAAAATGATTGTGAGTAATTTGATTATCAAACAATTCATTGCAAGCAATTTGATAATTAAGAATTTGATTAAGATACAAATTCATTGACAAAATGTTATAATCTAATGTAGGGATGTTTAACCTTTGGATAGCGGGCAACATTGCGGCTTGCAGAATTTTCAGGTGTGGCTTACTACTCATTCTCACTTAAAGTATATTTATTCATTTAGCAAAATTGTCACAATACCATCAAAACGTGCAGAACACTCATAATACGTTGAAACATTGAAAATAATATGACTTTATCTCGTATTTCTGATACTCTAAAAGAGAGTTGCTAGTTCAGCTTTTTAAGAGATTTTGGCCTTTATTCATATTTTTCCAAAATTGAAATAAATTTGTGTTTGATAGCTTTTCATTTTATATAGCCATTTTTTCAATAAATTTAGCTTAATAGGTTCTGCAGCCCATTAAAATATTTCAAACAGTAAGGTAGCCCATTGTCACATGAGACTCCATTAAATTTTGCAAAATATACCATGGCCAACATGTTTTGCTGCTGGATTAAAACCTATCGCCCCCACTATCATGAGTATCAACTACCCCTTTTAATAAATTATAATATACCCCGACCCACATGTTACGCTAGTTAACCGCTTGTCCCCATGGGGGATCAAAATCCATCGCCACTGCTATACTGAGTATCAAGAACCCCTTTTACCATCCTATAATACACCCCACCCATGGGTTGTGCAAAAGACCTGCAGGTTCTATAAGTGGATCATTACCCACCACCATCGCTTCCTTAAGCATCAAGGTCCTCTTCAAATATATTATAATACACTCCCGCCCATGGGTTGTACAAGTGAACTGCTGGTCGAAAAAGTGGCCCATTAGTCATTGCAACTACTTCATTGAGTATTAAGGACCACTTCTCACAGTCTATAATAGATCTCAGCCCACGGGCTGTGTAAGTGAACATGTGCATGGAAATTACCATCACTCAAAATCTCAGGAATCAAATGAGAGAGCAAATAGAGACATTCAAAATATTCTTATGATGTGGCGGCAACGTGACAACAAGACAAGTAAGCTGGCTGATGGACAGTGGTTTGTTCAGTATGCCAGGAATCACCGCTTTTACGCTGGTATTGGACGAACTTCATATCAAGTTATATATGATAATCCGATAAAGGGTTTGAAACATAGACTAAAATAAAGATTGAGGGGTTTTATTTATCAAAAGAGTTTGATATAACCATGGAGTAGCATCAATTAGGAACTATGTGAACCGGTGATCCATGTAGCAGAGAACAGCTAATATAGAATAGGGGAAAAAATGATTTTTTTCACAGCTCAATATAAAAAAGCAGTCTGACCCTTGCAAACAGTCATTCCTCAATGTTGATGAAGTTCCCAGAGAGAAGGAAGTTACATTGTGACTGACAGCATCAATTTGGTCGAATGGAAATAAATAAAAGGCTTTAAATAGTGCGATTACACCGACTCAAAACAAAAAAGTTCCTCTGCAAAGAAATGTGCACAATATGATGCTAAAGTAGTTTATTTGGGAAACTGCTTATGTTTAGGATATATAAAGTAAACATATTTAGGTAAAAAATTACTTAATATTGGGTATGTTCAAAAAGATGATTTTTTTTAACTAATTACATTTGATGTTGAAAAGTATAATTAAATAGTTTTTTGTTTATGTCTATTTTGAAGAAATTATGAAAATTTATATGAAATATGGAACCGTATTGTTCGAATATTAGGAAATTCCGTTATATTTTTAATTGTTGCTGTAGTCTTCCTGATATAACCACTTTCATTCTTATTGCTCACCTTCTTGGCTTATCTTTAGTATTAAAAAACACCTGAACTTTCGGGTTGCAGAGGAGCCGCATGACGGTCATAAACCACTACCAAAGTAGACCATCCCTTTACAGAACCCACTAAGTATAGTACAAAAAAAAGTTCAATCCCTTTATTTTTGTGAATACCGAAGGTTCTTGATGCTTAAGGAAGCGATGGCGGTGAGTAAGGATACACCTCTTGAACTAGCAGGTATTTAACACAACCTATGACCCTAACTCTACGTATTATGAACTCAAAAAAGATACTACAAAAGATTGAAAAAAAAGAAGAGTCCATGAAAAAAAAGGAAAAATAATGGAACGACTTTTAACTAGAACAGTTAATCAAATTAACTAAACCTCCATCTAAATCCTACACAAGGGATTATCAAGATAATTAAAGCATTACATATAATCAGATTTAATGTTCTAGGAGCACATTGAAAGGCATTGGTGATAAAATGTAGAATTATATCAATGAAAGCATTTGTATTAACTTTATGGGTGTATAATAGCACCCATTCATGAACAAAGGATTAATTTGAATGAAATAAAGGGTTATAGGTCCCAAAAATGCCGCTATTAACAATGTTGACGTCATATAAAACCACTTTATATGTTTTATCACTAAGACAACAAACGAAAAGGAAGTATGTTGTACAATATGTTGTCCTTTTTGTACATAAAAAAATTGCCACTTTATTTGGAGATGTATCTTACTATTAACTCTTATATAAGTTAATAAATTATTTTTTATCTACTCTATTTACTCTCTTTTTTATTTAGTAAGAGAGCTCTTAAATATATAGTCTATACATATGTTCATTTTTTATGAGTATTCTTCACTGTGTTCCCCCTTTATATTAATTAAATCTCATAAGTAGTGTTGTGTTGACCGTTTCCTTATATTTTGTGTTGCTGTTATTTCACTTAAAATATCCTGGACATATCCTAGTATGATAGATTTTTCTTACTTACTAACTCAAAACATAGTTATTAAAGACAATTTACGTAACTATAAACGTTCAATCTATTAACTAGTAATAAATGAATATGTTGATTTGGTCTATGTCAAACTATATCCCCTTTTCTAGACAATACAATTATAAATGAATAAAATAGGTAACTGGATGTAAATATAATAATGTAAAAATGAAGGTATTATCAGAACAAGACTGTTATACATAAGCTATAAACATAAAATTTAGATATATATTTAAAACATTTGAGTAAATGGAGAGACAAATTTTAAATTTGGTTGTGCTTTTGATTTGCTTCTATCAATTTTCATTCATTAAAAAGCGTAAAGTCTTTAGGTTCTATAAGAATTAAGGCAAAAGAAGAGATCCGAAATACTTTATCTTTTCTGATATATACGGGGGTGATAATATGATAAAAATGTATACTAATAACAGAAAGAACCATAGCAAGCTAAGCTTCATACGAGAGTAGAGTCGACTCCTTTACAAGATCACAAGAAGTGGACTTTATGTTCTCGAAAAGTTAGGGCCAAAGGAAGATAAAAGGAATCGAAGGAAAATACTTTGACCTTGATCATCCATCTCAAGAGATGTTCGGATTCCGTATTCCACAAGGGATGACGGGATGAAAATTCATCCGAAGAGAACTACCAGGGTTAATAAGGGAGTACAGTTTATTCCTTTCTTGGGAAAGAGATTCTCGGATCAAAACAAAGAAGAGATCCTTACACGATGAGTGGGGAATTTTCATATTTCAAATATATTTAATTATTATTTCATATTTTATTTGAATTTGTACAAAGCACGGGTTTCTGATATCAATTATTATTATTTATAACAGAGTATTCATACAAAGTAAGCTATTGATTTCTGCTTTTATTATCTTCCACCCCCAAGCAGATATGATTCAACATGTTTTTTTTTACATAAGTAAATAATCTTTAAAAAATATTTGTATTAATTTCTTCTTAAATAAGTTTCTTTGATTTTAAACAGAATAGGAGTGAGGAATATTTTTTATGTTATTACTAAAAGTGTACATTATTAAGCTTTTTTTTCTATTCATGTATTATAATTGTTGTTTACATGCTGAGATTTGGAATAACTTGTAGCCTTCACTCATAATTTATCCTATATATATTACAGAAATTATGATATAATATAATATCATTACTTAGATAGAGAGTTGTAGATGTGTCAAATAGTATTATATTTGAAATTGAACTAAATTGCTATTTGGTATATGCATATAAATGATTTAATTTTTGACTTTTCTAATAAAAATTACACATTCATATGTTTTCAATCAAAAATGAAAATTCAAGGCAATGATTTGATTATGAATATATTTAGTTTTCCAAGTAAATTACAATTTTAAGATTACTACTTAACCCACTTTTAGAAATCATAAGACAAAATGTATATTGGTTTAAAGTGATGCAAATTTTTTTGATGTTATTCTTACAAAAGGAGAATATTATTTGGAAGGAAAACTTGGTAATCCAGATCATTTATGTTGATCTTTCTTCTTGGTGGGAAGACTCATCTGTATTGTATTAATGTGGTTGAAGAAGCTGTTTGTAAGTTTTAATGAAAGATAAATATAAATTTAAAGCGGTATTTATTATATTTCTATTGTGTAGAAAGATGGGGATGTAGTCATTGCCCTGTTGTGTGTTTATATATACAATCAAGGACTCCTGTAACCAGGACAGGGCACTGCACTCACGCGTTTCCAATATTGGTCTTTGTTTATTCGAAATGGAATGTCTCTCTTCAAGTGTTTTGCTACAAAATAAAGAGTTTTTAAAAGTATTTTGCTAGGGAAAATCATCATAATAATAAAAATGAGGCTATATATTTCTAATCAAAGTGGTATTTTATTAGTCCTTTAATCAAAATAAGCATTAAAAACATATAAAAAAGAAAAGGCACAATCAAAAAGTACAAAGTTGGTCCAAGTCTACAATTCAGAAGATTTTGATTGAAATTTAGCCTTTTTTTATATTAGCTTCTGAATTCTTAGCTGACATTCTCTTTTTTGTTAAAAATCAAATGCCATAATTCAGTTTAGCACTTAAATTTTTACCCAAGACATTAAACAAAGCAAATGAAATTATTTGAAGAAAAGTTGAACAGGAGTGTCCTTCCTTGCACTTTACTCCCACAACGGCGATAACGTCAGAGTTTAAACTGTCCTGCATCCTGTCTATGAATGTGGCAACAAATGAAGCTGTAGGATTTTGTGTGCCAAGTAAACTGTCTTTCTCTTCACGAGTAGCTGTGATGTAAGATAACATGGAGTGAGCATAAAGACAGGAGAGGTAGAGAAGGTTGGATGGAGTCGACAAGCCCCTCTGCTTATTATGTCGATGAACTCTTTCATGTCTACATGCTGATTGGTTGGACTATCGAAGGTTATTTTCATCCGGAGTTGTGTCTCTGATGACCATTAAAGCTTGGCATTATGTACAACTGCTCTTCTTCTTCAAAGAAAACCCAATATATCCAGCAACTAAATCGATAGCATCCATGAGCTCAGCTTTTACCATGTCTTCGTCCAGCAGACCATTAATTTCTGAAGTAGTCAGACCTGAAAATTTCAAAAAATCAAATGTTGTTATGATATTATTATTTTGTAAAGTTAAGTAATAGCTAAATAAAGAAGCTTACTATTAACAAATATCTTATTTACCTGAGAATTTGACAAGACTCAGAATACGAGTATTTTTCTCTGCTTCCAGGATTTGTCTCACGCTGATGTAGTAGATACCTTCACTTAGTTGTCTGTACCAGCCAAACCTTTTTTCGATGGGATCAGACTGGAACATGCCAAGGAGTGCATAGAAGAAGTATTCATCTAGGAGAGGATACCCTACCAGATCTGCTGATGAGGATGAAGTATGATGGGAGTGTCTCCTTGGCCAATTTGTCAACAAGTTATTCTACAGAACTCATTTTATTGAACTGTTGAGCCCTACGTGACGTGGTCGCAGCTTGAATTGACCTTGATGAAGCTTTAAGAGTAGTCGGGACAGTTTGAACATAGGGATGATACTACATCTGGTTTGAGGTACCTGTAATAGAAGGAAAGTTATAAGCATACGCATCAAAAGTGAGCAGCTATCTTACCTCTTCTTCAGAGCCTTGCCAAGGGCCTGACTTCTTTTAGACTCTCATATGAAATCAGATTCGTTGAAATGCAGGGAACACAGCCTTGCACTTATGGATGGTGCCTAATCTGTCTTCTGCAGATCTGTTTCTCTTGGAATGGTTCTCAGCAAGGCGGTATCAAGTCCGGGGCTTCTCTCTTTGTTTGGCCTCAGATGGATCGTAACACCAGACTGTTGTGGCTTGTTGTCATAGCCCGTTCTACACCCTGTAGCACAATTTTTTGTGGGCATGATTGGAATTTGTTTGAATTAAAAGCCTGTAAACAAAACAATACCATGTGATTTGAATTTAGTTTGAGCCTTTATCTGAAAGCGTTGAGGGACTGAAACCTTTACACATAGTTGACTCCAACCAAACGTACCACAATCATCATAATTATACAATCACATTATGTGCGGGATATTTTTTTTTATCATGAAATATATACACTTATTCAACAATTTCAGGTAAAGATTCGAAACTACATACATTAAAATTGTTTACTAATGTGTTGTGCTTATAAAAATAGTTATTAATGAATATCAGTTTTTTTAGTCTACAAGATAATAATAGTGAATTTAACTTTATGACATATATAGCATATTAAAAATATCTATTTATCATACCATCATTTTAAATTGAATTAAAATAAGAACAATATATGAAAATATCATCTTTCGGTCAAATGTCCAGAATTGGCAAATTGTCCTTCAGAAGAATGTATATGCGGAAAAATAATTTTGGTTAATAGCTTGCTTACAATAAAATTAAACAAGTTTTATTACATTGATAAACAATTTGAAGACCTTAATACATAATTTAGCTTATTAATTATACTAAAATTATATATGGAAGCTGCAAAGATGGTTATGGGGCATTATTCAACACTCCTAAGAAACAAAATTAAAGTCTCACCATGAACACTACCTTGCACAAATATTGATTACATTTTGATCGTTTCGCTACTTTTTTTTAAAGCTGTAAGGAGCACTTTAATTTTCATATCATCGTGATCTTTGCCAGCGGATATGTCATTTATCAATGTTTTCTAACACATATTTTTTTCTTTGATTTTTCGAATTTCGATTATGGATGGGGGGGGGGGAAGGAAAAGTTGCCTTGGGGTATGAAATAAGGTGTACAAAATTTTATCGCTCTACAATTTCATCTTCCGATGGCACATTTTATTCAAAGTATGTGAAAAAATTATATTTTCACCTTAATTTGGCTATTTCTTTTGATGAACACATAAATACAATTGTTAGTGGTTAGTAAAGTCTACATCTAATATTTTTTAAACTAATTCCTAAAATGATAGTTTATCCAGCAAAAATGGAAAATTTATACCAATTTTTGATGAATCGCTCATAACTCGAACATGTTTTAATGTATTTCAAATGAATAATTTAAAAAGTAATTCATTCAAAAGTTGATTTCCTTACATTCACTCGTGAAATTCGAATAGAAAGATAACAAAATAAATAATTTTGGTAAATACCCATTCAATGGCTTGCACCTAATATGTAATAAATTCCATATAAATATGAGTTTTTATCCTTATATCTTCAATTATCTAAAAAATTGAATCAATTACAATAAGGGATGACAAATGATTTATTTATTATCCTAATTATATTCTTATAACCCTTTAAATAAAAACACATACATATAAAGTGAGTATTACATAATTTCAAAAATTAATTTGAGTCTTAGTTTCAAAAATAGGGTTTTTTTTCTGGATGCTAAATTTGCTTTTACAAATCCATTTCTATTATTTTCTCCATAGTGTAGTCGGATGATTTTGTAACTAATTTTAGCAAAAAAACGTTTTTTAAGTTTTGCTAACTTTCCGTATTTTTTCCCATCCTTTGACATGTGAAAAGATAGAAAATCATTTTTTGGGGGTTCTAAATACACTTTTAAACTTTTTAAAAAGGAGACAATTTACGTTTAAATCTATTATTGTCTTGTTGCGAAAAAATGACCGTAATGGCTATTTTTGGAAAGATATAAACTAACTTGTTAAAAGCTCAAAATATCATCAATTTTGACTACGTGCTCTTAAATCTACAAAAAAACTCAGGGGTTTTAAGGTTTCAAACATTGTATTTATTAAAGTAAATATTAATCAGCAAATTGATTTGCTCTTCTGGACTGTCCTGGATTTTCATGTTAAGATATCCTTATAAAGTAATTTTTTTTTTCTGATGAAGTAAAATTTAAAAAATGTACAATTAAATATTATTGTTTGTGCTAAGACAGTAATACATTATTTTATTAACAAATTGTCAGTTAGTTAAGAAGGATTTTATGGAACTACCATTTCACAATAAAAACTTATAAAATGCTAAAAATATGTTATTTGAATACATATATACGATCTCCAGATCCTCGAATTACCTTAAACACAAACTCTTTAGCTTGTTAAGACAAATAGGAATAATACTCTTATATTCTTTATGTCACAAGATAATAGAAAATTTATTTGAAGCTACCAAAATAATTCCTTTTGACTCTATATATTTTCTTTATTTCCATTGATAACAGAAAAGGTTTTAAAACATTATAAACTCATTCAAATTATTTATACGAACTTTATTTATTCATACTGATAATAAGAATATCCTTCTGTGTTGCAGATTATGTCAGACTCTAACTTTTTTTTGGGGGAAAGTCAAAGTGAAGAAGCTTTGTTCGAAGGAATATTATTCATTATTAATTGCTTCTTCATGTTCAAAATTGGTCAAAGATTATGGTGTGAAATTATTTGAAACTTTACAAGGTGCTGCAATTAATTGATATACATTCACATACTGATAGTTATAAATGACCCTCTGTGAAATGATTAATATTGATGATTTCCCTTGTTCTTGACAAGATTCTTCATTTCCATATCTTTTTATTTCTACATTTTTTCTCATATATATTTTATCGCAGCCTGACATATGAGCTTTTTGCGCTAGTCTCTGATCCTGATAAAACTGGAAGTCTTACTACATCATCTCCTTTGATAATAATCTATTGGATATTAATAGCGTAGGCAGCTCCAATGACGAATCAACTATCTAGCTCTAACATAAATTCAGCTTTCTTTCTACTGGATTCCCCTTCTACTTCCTAAAAAGTGCATATTTATCATGTAATTTTGTGAACCGTTGAATTTAATTAGTAAATGTCATTGTTTTTATGCCAGCCATCTGCCAAAACGGCAAAATTGCTTCAATTATAATTTTGGCAAGATCTTTCGCAAAAGATTTTCCGTTATGTTCAGGCAAACTTTGGAGATACAAAAAGTACTGAGAGGTTTCTTTATTACTTGGAAGCTGTGAGCCACTGATAGAAGATGAAGGATATCAAATGAAGTCCTTACATGTGTAAAATTGAGTAAAGTGTTTATTCACAGAATTTAAATTGTTATTTGAACAAAAAATTTCCTTGCATTTATCCATGCCGAAATAATATATTTTAATTAATATAAATTCACAAATTGATATTCAACGTAACACTGATAAAGAAACTTAGTTTTTAGTTTTTTTTTTTAATGGCACCAAAAAACAATTAAATGTGTGTGACCAGTGTTTCTCATATGTTAATACGTAATTTATCCTCTTTTTGTTTTTTGTGATACATTTTTTTTTTTACTTTAATTTGATTTCAAGGTTCAATAGCTTTTTTTTTTCTTTGTCTGTTATTCATATAGGTCTAAACAAGCTAAAGAGCTTGTGTTTAATAAACTTCGAGGATCTGTAGCTCTTATTATTGTATTTAAATAACATATTTTAAGCATGTCATATGTTTTTATTGTAGAATTGTAGTTCCATAAAATCCTGCTTAACTAACTGACACCTATTTTTATAAAATAATGTATTACTTCATAAGGATATCTTAACATGAAAATTTGGGACAGACCAGATAGATTTATCCAGACGACAAATCAGTTTGCTGGTTAATATTTACTTTAATAATGCAGTGCTGGAAACCTCAAAACCCGTGATTTTTTTTTTTTTTTTTTTTTTTTTTTTGTAGATTTATGAACCCGTCATAAATATGGATCATATTTTTAGCGTTCAACAAATTAGCTAATATATTACCAAAAATATCACCTTCAGTAATTTTTTTTGCAAAAACACATAAATAGATTTAAAAGTAAATTGTCTATTCTTTAAAAAGTTTAAATATAAAAACCTGTGCTGCTAACCCTTTTTCCAATAATTGATGAAGAAGTACGATTTTTCGAAAAAAAACCGAGAATTTTCATAACTTTAAGCAAAAAATTTCAAGGGTTTAGGGTGTATTCAGAACCTTCAAAAAATGATTTTCTTTCTTCTCACAGATCAAAGCATGGGGGGAAAAAATGGAAACCTAACATAACTTAAAAAAGTGTTTTTTGACTATTGTGGCATAGTTAATCCAAAAAGTTTTTATATTTTCCTTTTGATACAATTATTTCTTGTATATATTTGTATTCCAAGTTTCCGTCATTGGCGGCTCGTAACATTTTCTTCCCATCCTATCATTTCGTAGAAATATTCCTTATGAAATTGAATAGAAGTAATTCTAAATTTTCTAACCGTGTCTGAAATATTACTTTTCCTTGCTTCCAATATCTGATGCCACCACACTTCACAGATTTGGCTTCTATCATTGGTTATCATAGACATCAAAATGTTTTCAGGATGACAAAAGTAGCCATTTCGTTGTATAATTGGCTTCGTATTTTTTGGGGTTTCAGGACACAAATTTCTTATTCGTTTTATTGACTCAAATAGGCGTTTGGATCCGTTTATAACAGATGTTTTACTTTTTATTTTGAACCATATCGGACCATATACATTCATAATAAAATTTACTATTTCATTCAGGTTTTTAGATAGATTTTTTTGTACAAACATACAACCTTGAAATGTTATTGGTAGTAGTAATCCATCTAGAATCTGACATTTACTGAGATATGCTTCAAAATAATTATAAAAAACCGGTTTGTTGCATTGCAGGGGCGCCATTTTGGAGGCTGTGCCAGAGCTTCAATCTTTTATTTTTAATTAAAATAAGATTATGAATCTATATAAGTTAAAGTTTTTGTTCTTTTACATCTTGAGGCGGTTTTTTTAATCAACCCACTACAAGCGGAATTATGGCCTTATGAACAACCCTGGTCTAAACCATTAAGCCCAACTTTCACCTGTTTTTGTTACTGATACAATCACAGGGACGCCCATCAATGATCAATGGAATTAAAAAACTTGATTCAGGCCTCGCACACATACCACTTATCCTACTAATGGTTTAAGAAGACATAAAATGTGATTATTGAAGAGATAAAGAGGGTTGAACAAGAGAGAATTATATGAATCTAAAAGTGAATGGATCTCGTCATAGTTTCAACTACTCAGTTGAAGCACCCTACCAAAGGAACGCATAATGGTGTGAAGAGGAGACACAGACACTAGTGACTCAAGAGCAGTTGTTTCCACGAAGGGTAACTATCCAACACCCCCTCCCCTTTAGTTGTAGTTGGCAAGTGCTTTAAGGGCTATTCCATTTGGCTTCTTCTTCAGACGGTCGAATTTCTCTTTGATCTTGGGATACGTCAGCCTAATTTATATAAACGCTTCAAAGTCTTTGTGTATTTCACCTTTTCCACATGTCGTATATTTGTACAAGAGACAAAGAATGCAGTAGGATTCATCTAAGCCTGTAATTAATATTCGTAACTTCCTGTGGAAGAGCGTAAGTTTTGGCACAAAAGTAAAAAGGAAAGTATGAAAGAGTTTGATAATATTGGTCATTAAATAGAATTGAAAAGAATTTATTTTTAGGACTCTAAAAAAAATATTTTTAATTTCCGGCAAACTACCCTGAAAATTATATTTTCTTATTTATGCTCATTTAATCAAATTTTACTGGAGTTTAACTTTTGTTTTTTCCATATATACATTTGATTATAAAAGATGTAATTTATACTTTAGGGTCCACCGCACTGGTGGGGCCATAGGGGTTATGATACCTCACTTCTTTGTAATTTATATAGTTGTGACAATATTTTTGAAAATAGCTAATATTAATAAATAATATAAATAACTTACACATTGGCTTCAAAAGTAATGTATATTGTGTTCCTGACCACCGTCATGAACCAACCCTATAGCAGATATAAACATTTTAACTATTCTATCACCAATATTTTTGTCCTGATTTGAACTATAATCATAGAATCCATTCAAATAAACTTAAATAGCGTTTAGGGTGGGGGTTTAACCTTGTGCCGTGATAATGTACAAAATTTATACTTGATCATTTTACTCAAAGTATGGGCGTGACGCAGTAAGTTTTGCTGTCATTGTCATTTGAAGGAGTCGATTTTCTCTAAATTTAAATTAAATTTTAACTGTGGATTTTTGACATTTTTTTCTACAAAAATTATCAATTGAAATCTAATTTTTGAAATTTTTTTCCAAAAAATGTAATTTTTTGTTTACAGCACATGTTTTATTAGTCATCTCTTTAATAGAAACTTCCCTACGATAAGGAACATCCACAAATATTTGAGACAATAAATTAGTACTTAAAAAAAAAGGAACTCAATTTTGATTTAAAAACAATAAATCCTCAAGATATCCTAAATATTTCTTCAACCAGCTGACCTTTCAATTAATTCAAACAAAATTGTAAAAACAATTGTTCATCTCAAAGTAATCGAATGACAGAGGACAAATGTTTTTGGATTTGAAGATTTTGATATGATTGGAATATTTTCCAACCAAAATAAGTTCATAAATATATTCAATAATTTATTGGTAGAATTAATGAGAGCATCACTAAATACAATTTCAAAGGGCATTGATGGTGATCGTCGTACGAAGTTAAAACTATAATATAAAAGCAACTTTTTTTGAAACTGTCATCTTTCTACTGGACATTAAAAATGGAATATAAACTAATTGGAACCCATCAATCAATTAGAATCATGCCCGAAGTATTATATTCTATAAAATAGTTAATATTTAGCGATTTACTTTAAATGAATATATAGGGATTCTTTAAAAAGAAAGGTATCGGATAAATAAGTCATAATTAATTGTATTGTATTATGGACTTGGTTTCCTGAATCCATATCTATGTTTATACATATTCACTTATTATGAATCTGGATGACATTTCGGAAATGAATTTATAAATAGTTACACCAATCCAAAAATATACATTACGAATATTAAAAATAATCGTTATAGTATTGGCATGGAATTTTGATACCCTTCAGCAATATACGAAGTAGTTCATTGGCTTATTATGATGAGTTCTTTTTCAAAATAAAAAATAAGGATTATATTCTTATGTATCACTTGAGAAAAGGAAGTTTAATGAAACTTTTAAAATTCAGCAACGTAACTTTAAAATTGAAACTTCTCTATCCTTTTAGAAAGAGAGAACGTCTTTAAAAAAGTCATTTTCAAATGACCATAGAGTTTAAAAAAACGGCCTTTGAAGACTGAAATTTTATGAACATAACTTGTTTATCAAAATACAAAAAAATATATAATTAACAGGTGACCCTAAAAATGAGACACCCTAATACACATGCTTACATAAAAATTTAAAAAGTGGACCCTTTTGTTACCTTTCACGTTAAAACTACACTATATTAACTCAAAATATTATATAACTATTTCTTTAAGTACAAAAGGGCTGTAATGATCACAACTTTTGTGAGTTTCTTCTCATTACTTTAAAAAAAATTAAAAAACACGCACTCATGGATTAAAAAGTAATTTTAGGATGAGGGGGGGGGAAGTGATGGTTATGGCGGCCAATTTTAATTTTTTTTCCACCAAAATATACCAAGATGTGTAGTAACCAGAAAAGTTGGGCTAAAATTGAATTTGCCTCACGCCTATTACCATTCAAAACAGCACAGTGGTACAAACTGAATTTCTTTGAAGGTCCACTGTTAACTAAAACGGTCTTGGACCAGTCTACGATTTTCAGACAAAAACTATTAGTTATACATAAAAACTACCAATTTTTTTTACTTTTGTCTACAAAAGTCCAAAATTTGAAGATAATTATTCGTGTCAATTTTTTTTTTTTTTTTTTTTGGTATTTAAGTTAAATAGGGGGTTACCAAACAGAGTTTTGAAAATACAGGCCCCCTAATTTCTCCTCACACAAAAGAGGAAAAATAATTTAATGCAAATGAATATTCACTACATATATTAATAAATACGAATGATGAAATTAAAATGAAATAATCACATTTCCAGTATATATATGGTACTTATATAAAAAGAACATAACGGAAAATCTATTTATTTAAGAGCTCTCTAAGTACATAAAAAGAGAGAGTAAATAGAGTACATAAAAAATAATTGAATATCTTATTGATGGAGTTAACAGTAAGAGACTATTCAAAATATAGTTTCCATTTTTTTATTTACAAAAAGAACTAAGTTTCAAATTTATGAGCTGATGTGTTTGAGACCGTGCAACATACAAATGTATTGTCAATTTATATAAATGGTCAATTCAAATTTAAATAAAGTCGTCTAAAGTTTTTACTATGTTGATTAATTCAGTCCTATCGGTTGTGGTGCAGAGTTTGAACCTTATGTTGATCTCTTCTTCATCAGTAATCAGTTTTGTTTCTAAAACTTTGAAATGGACCTGAGCAATTTTGATAAAGAGGCATTTTACACTCGCAATAATCATTATTGCAAGCCATAATTTTAATAAGATCACCAAAGAGCTTCACTATTTTTGCAGTGTTCACTACAAAAAATCGTTTTAAAATGGTGTGTACAAGCAAACAGAATTTTCCCAATTTGCTGCTTGTACTTATGACAGTAGATTTTGGATTAGTGTGGTAATCGAAGAAGACGACGAAAACAAAGACGTATATATCAATGTTTTCTATCTTATTTTCCATCACACTTTTATAATTTCCCTCCTAGAGGTTACGTATGTAGGGTTCCGAATACTCATATTAAATTTCTGATAACAGCACCATCAAACCCGACATTTTCATTGTTGATAATTTACAATTTTTACTTTAAGAATAAATACGTATATGGGTTTTTTTATTTGATTTGTTCACTGAAGGCTGAGAGTAAAATAAAATAAAAAACATATGTCTGTATATATTTTAAAATAATTAACGTTTGAATGACTACCGGTAGTGGGTTAATAAATAAATTGCTCATAAAATATTATAATTTTTACATATAAAAAAAATTACGTTTTATGATTTAAAAAGTCAAAAAGTCTTTAAAATGTCATGCTTAAATTTCAAATGTAAAGAAACGCTATTTTGATATGGTAAAGATTCTATTTTTTTTTTTTTTTTTTAATTTATTATAAACACAAACTATTCCCAGAACCATTTACTAGAGTTTTAACTGGTATAGTCTTCAGAAAAAATAAATCATGATCCATTACGCAGAATATGAGTCTTATTTTATAATATTTCTTTTTATTTTAAGTTAATGAGTTAGAGTAAAAAAAAAAAAAACAAAAAAATAATATGTACATACATTTACTGTATATATTAAACTTTTTATAAACCATGATACCTTTTAGTGTTTCATACTATTAACGCAAGATCATTTTTTTTCTACTTGTCACATCATTTGTTAATTAAATTAGTGGTCAAAGAAGTAAGTATCTCTGAAAACTACTACGGATTGCTGTTGCATTTAAATTTATGAATGTAAAGGAGGGTAAAAACAACCTCAAATAGAATGGGCTCTCTGTAAAGGTCAAAATCTCTTCCTAGAATCAAATTGATCTCAATTTGTTCTAAAGTTATGGTAGATTATACATATTTGATGTTTTGTATTACCGTGACCTCTAAAATTGTCCTCTTATTGTGTCTAATTAAAATTTTCTTACTAAGTTTGATCAAAATCGATCTGTAACTTTTACATTAATCTGAGTGACTGATAAATAAATAAACAGAGGCAAAAACATTGTTGGCGGAGATACACATTAACTTAGTTAAACTAATTGCAGAGCTAAGAAGTTTTGAAAAAGGCAAGTGATAGAGTCAGGTTACGTGGATCTCTTGAAAGATATACAACTGATTGGTTCTGGTAATGTCCCATTGGTTGGGGGCATTTCTTTTCTCGGTTTAGATTCTGACAGAATCAGAAGAGAGACTACTGTCTAGGCCACTTGAGTGTAGAATTTTTTATTCCCGCCTATTTCCCCCTATCCTATAAACAATAAAATAAGTGTGATAATCACGTAGCTCACAATCTGCTATGAAAAGTTCAAGAGAGTATGATTCAATCTAAAACAATTTGAGCATTGTTTTTTCGTATGATTAACGTGAAGTATAGCAATCTTAACTTTGACCAGAAGGAGGGTAGGCAATTTCGGGGATTGTCCTCCACTTCAAACTCAACTGAGGCGAACTGCAGGACTTTAAGGAGTCCATTAGGATGCAGATGTTTATAAAGCTTCCTGTCATTTGTTTCAAAGGGCACGGAACTGACATTTCTTATGTTTGACACTAAAAAAACCTAACACACTTTCTAGAACTGGTATTTTGACTTTCCTTACCACGTAGGACTCCTATACGAAAGGTATTGCTGGGACTCTTTTCCAGTGCATTTTGAAGTCCCCTGATATCTACCATGGATTTTTACCCTGTTGTGACCTGAACATACTAAAAAGGCATGGAAATGCTCTTCAACTTTACTGAAATGTCACAAGGCCTCTCTATTCCTATAAAATATTTCCTTCACCCCATTTTGTAGCTCATATGCGACAGTTTGTAATCTAAGAAGCCAACATTTTGTATGCCACAATATCATAATTTGATCAACAATTCTTGTTTGGAATTTATTTATCGACATTCTTTATCTAAAAATTGTCATTTATAATTTTTTTTTTCTTTATTAACATCCGCTTTTTTTTCAAAAGTTTATTCTACAATGACGTGAGTCACAACATCATTATCAACATTCTTGCCTGGCTTTGGAAAAGAAGAAACCAAAATGTATGAAAAAGGGACTCTTTGTCGGGATATGGCATCCTCTAAGGAAAATGATGTGTAAAAAAAGAAATCGTTGGACACTTACGGTACAATAAAGCAACCAAATCCTTGAATAAAATATTTTTAATTAATTTTCTGCAGAGCACTTCTTTTGACGCAGAAATCTTCTGATCTATTATAATGAACATAATATAACATTAAACTATATATAAATACTATTAATATATTTACAAAATCAATAAAAATAAATATTGTAAAACTACATACTATTTATCAGAAAAAATATTTATATTAATAATACAATAAAAAGTTTTAAGCAACATATGCATATATTATTCATCTAATTTATATTTAAATATAAATAAATGATATATCAACTAAATACTTTATTTTAAATTATATATATATAATTAATATTGATAAAATTAAATATAAATATAATTAATCTAATAAATTAAGAATTTATTAATTCTTAAAAAATAATAAATATTTAAATGTAAGTAAATTATATTTTAATATTGACTATAATTATGTATATTAGGTTTATACAGTTCCCCAACATTATCAGAATCAGCAAAACCTAATTTTAGTACTGCAACGAGGTAAGTAGAACACAAATGCAAAATTTTACTTCTAGCACAATTGCAATTTCTAAGCGTGTACGAATCAAAACTTTTTTACTATGGGTTTTATAAAAACATATTCAAAAGTAACGTATTCCTATAATTAAATAAAAATTATCTTGTTTAATATGTACTTTTTTAGTGTACCTTCACTTCCCTTGGTTATATCAAGCAATAAGTGATATCGCCTAGACCGTTTATTAAAAAAAGAAGACATTTTTAAACTTCAGTTGAGAAAAGAAGAAATAAATAATAATAGTTTTTCCTCTTTGTTATTTTCTTTTTGACTAATTATTATCTCTATATAATAATGTAAGTTTATAATTATAATTAAATTAGTAACTACTTTGCACTTATACCTAAATACATAGATCATTCGCCAATTTTTAAATACCTAATACCTATATTAAAAAGATGATTAATAAGAAAAAAAGGAAGACGGTTTTCCTTGAAGTTTAATAATGTCTATTATATTTAATAAATGGTCGCGGTGCGATCACTTATTGTTCTCTACAATCAAGGAAAATAGATTATAAAAAAATTATAAATCATGAGAATATTTTTTTGTTAATAAAAATTAGGTTCTGCTGATTCTGACAAGGATTTTTAATTTCAGGGGTAACTGCATCACCCTAATATTTAAACTAGTATTAATCAAGAAAGAGTATTATTATGATAATAAAATATCAAGATATGCAATATTTTCATATATATGACATGATTAATATATTATTAAAATATATATTAATTAATATCTTTTTTAAATATATATTAATCAATATTATTATTAAAATATATATTATTTAATAATAATTATAAATATATTAGATAAATTTTAGGGTTATCTTCAAACATATTCTGTGAAGTTCCACTTTAAATACTTTCAACACCATTATTAACTTGCCAATTAGAAAAAAAACCATAATTGTCTGTTATTGCCAAGCCTTTAATTTTTAAACGTTTACTTGTACCAAAGAAACTAAAGAAGCTTGCAATTATATACTTTAAATATAATTTTTCTAAGTAAATTTTACCATTATAAAATAGACTATAAAATTTTGAATATTCTCCAAACTAGATAAATCTTCTGTAATATAAAGAATTACAATAATTGTTTTCTAAAACTAATTTAACTTGTTGAAAATTTCAGTAAAGGGGTTGAAATAAGTTATTGACTCAATCCTAATCACTTTGTTAGTTAAAGTTATTAATGTCATAAAATGATTTCATATTCCATGATATTCAAATTAAAAGATTTGTTGATTATATAATTAGAAAAATCAAGATGCAATTTTAAACACTTTAGTCTTTCCTAATTCGCCTAAAAAATAAAAAATAATTTATGATTATAGTTTATTCCAGATATTGGAAATTCAATTATAACCATTATGCTTGCTTTAAGTTGAGTATCTTTAAATAAATATACAAATATAGTTTATTTAATGCAGAAATTTATCTATAATATACACATATAAATTATAAATTAATCATATCATATATAAACTGGTAAACTTACAAACAACGCATCAAATTCTTGTGCAGGAGTGCACTCATTGTTTTCAAAAACAAGCAAGAGTGGGTGTGCGCTCGCCATTTTAGAAGAGCGATAAAATCGCTCAACTTTTTGAAAATTTATATATATAATTTGTACTACTTTTTCCGTTTCTACCTCTTATGAAATAACGTCAAAGAATTTGATAGTTAAAGAATAATTTTAAAGATTGTAGTTGGTCCTCTAAGAAGACTCAGACATGAGTTTCCTCAGAAACAGCGCCATCTCTGTTGTGTGTAGAGATTACATTGATAAATCTTTCTTTTTTGTAAATTTCCCAAGCTGAAATACAATTTCTTATATTTTTATTTTGTAAATTTACATAACATCTCAAAATCTAACACACACATAAGTTCAAAAACTTGAGAGCCCTGTGCTAAAGCTCAAACTAATTATGAGGCATAACTGGATGATACTCTACGAAACCTCAAAATTACATGCCCCCTAAGAGAATGGTTCTCAAACTTTTTGTGCCCAAGGCATACCAAAAGACCATTAAATATTTCTTGACACACCTATTTTAATTTAAAAAAAATAATTTATTGATAATAATGTATGATTACCAGACACTTGAGTTTGCCTCAATACACAATATTTTGGAACCACTGGCCATTACCAATAAATATTATCCGATTTGCATTTAGTAATGTGAATTATATCCAATTAATAATTGTTATTATATGGAATTTGAAATTTGGCAGAATTGTTATCAGATCTAATCATGCACAAATGTTACCTTTTGATTTATAAATTTCTGTCCTCAGCTGCTGTTAAGATAATATTTTCTAAAGTTAGATAATTATTTAAGAGTTTATAGGATGAAAACTTTGAAAAAAAAATTACTTTTGTCAATAAATCAAATATTTAAATGTTAAAAATTGGATTTTTCATTTTATGCATTTTTATATTTTCAATATAATTTTAGCTTGTTAAGTTTTATTAATTATTGTACCTTCATTCTTTTTATTTTTGGGAACAAATAAATTTCAGGAATTTAATTGCAATAATTAAGAGTTGTCAAATTCAAATACTCAAATATGAGCGAAAAATGTTCATTCTTATTGAGCGTGAGGGCGGTTATTGCTTTAAAAAACGAGCAGAAACAAGAGCGCACTCACATAATTAGTAACTGAGTGGGAGGAGGAGGATGCTCAGGATTTATTGAGCGGACAGATACTTTGCTTACCATAGTATGTATGAACCCTCACTTCTTGTAGTTAAATACAATTATTCACTTGCATTGTAAGGAATTTTCAGTTCCAGAGGAACTGTTTTTGATGGGTAAATGCATTGACTCAATATAAAAGTATTCTATCTTCTGGCTCAAGAAAACCCCTTCAAATATGTTTACAGGGTGGTTCATTGAAATCTGAACACTAACTAATTCAATAATTAATTAAGGCTGATTGATTGAAATTTCGATATATCAAAGGGTTTAGTTCAAAACAAGACAAATATGAGCTCTCTAGGTTACGTACAAGATGAGAAATGGACAATTGAGTGTGATCGATAAATTTCAATTTTGCGTACTCTAAGCAGTTGGGCATCTTCAGAACCACCGTCTAAGCCGTCAGAAAGTCTGGTACGTTGGAGAGGAAGAAGGGCTCTGAAAAAAAAGCCAAACTTGATCTGGAGGAGTTAAAGAAAACAGAACAGGCCAATTCCCTTAAGTCCAACCGAGGGAGTTGGCATTAGGATTGTTGAGGGTCAAAAAGTGTCAAAAAAGAGTTCAGAAAAATTCAGAAAAGGCAAAAACAACTGCTTAAATGGTCACAACAAGGGGGGGGGGTAGCTTTGGATGGTTGGCAACTAGTTTGTCTGACACTAGTTTCTTCACTTAAGGATTAGCTATGGTTGATAAGCTCCAAAAAATGGTGTTCAGAAAACTCATAAAAGGCAAAAACAACTGCTTAAATGGTCACAACAACGGGGGTAGTAGCTTGGGATGGTTCGAAACTAGTTTGTCAGACACTAGTTTCTTCACTTAAAGACTTGGGTATGATCATTAGGTTTTCCAATATTACATAGTCAATAAATATTACTTTTTATCACTTAAGGATTAGCTATGGTTGGTAAGATCCAAGAAATGGTGTTAAGAAAACTCAGAAAAGGCAAAAACAACTACTTAAATGGTCACAACAAGGGGGGTAGTTGCATTGGGTGTAGCATTATGATTAGCAAATGTGTGTATCCTTCATGAAAATAGTATGTTGTTATATAAGCATAAAAAACGGGGGGGAAAATATTTTTTGATGCTCTTAATAAGGAGTAATATCGCCGTACTTACTACATAATTAGCTTTTGCTCTAAATGTTTACGATGGATTTATTTCTAACATTTTTTTTATTAGTTTACTTATTGTCTAATTTTATTATTTAGTTTATTATTAATAATTATTTAGATCTCAGCGGTAAAGATATGTCTATCCAGTGCACAATTGTATATAGCAACTTCCACATGAGGAAAAAGGGGTGATGATTTTTTTGATCAAACTCCACGTCTGGCTTGTGTTTTGCAACCTAAAATTATGACATATTTAACTGAATTCCGATGTCAAAACAAAAAAATATTATTTGTATCAATCTATTATTTCAATATTCTATATTTATAATTTATTGTTATTATTAGGTATATGATTACAATTGTTTAATTTTGTATATTTAAGATAAATGTATGATGGTTTATTTTTTAGTATGTAGATTATATTTAATTTAAGCCTTCTTTTTAAACTTGGAACTTCAAATATATTTCGAAATACTCTACTTTGTTGCTTCATTAGTTATTCTTATGAGAATATGTTTCATAATGAATTACAATTGTGTTTGACCTATTCAAATCTACTGTAACGGATAAAAAACGTCTAAGTCAATTATACGTAGAATATCTTTATTAAACATTTCGCTAATAAATACTTGCGTTATACCCTCAAAAATCATAATAAGCAGGCAACTGATAATCACATCAGTATTTTAAACAATGATACCATATGTATTTCTCCCCCCTTCTCCTTGCATGCGTTTTTCTCTACGGGATTATCAACTTTAGTTATAAGATACAAAACTCCCACTCAAAAATGAGGCCTCAACGTACCAAGAATCTATCATTGAATTGATTTAGATGATTTAATATAGGAAAATTAGCTCATTCAGCGTGTGACATTTAATTTGACCTTATAATTTGAACCCTTTTCACATAAAACTTTTTTTACACGTCCTGAGATTCGTCTACTCTAGAAACAGTTTTGAATAATAGGAACACAGGCCGAAGCCCAAAAAATATATAAAAAAATAGTTTTCCTCAGAAAACGTTTCCGTGTTTTATATTTGATTAAACATTTCAATTAATTACGTATTCGTGTATCGGGATAATTTTATAAGAACATGGTTGTATTTTCCTCCTTTCTGCTCTTACTTGACCATTACAGAAAAAGAGAAATAGATATTAATGTACTGCGTTAATACTTCTATATATATGGCATAGTTTGTTATCCACCTTTAATATACATACATAGTTATACTAAATGATTTATTGAAAACACTTAAGATAAAAAATTATAAGGATAGTAATATATTTATACATCAAAATATTTTTCACAATTTGAACATTACTATCACCAATCAGGATTACTATTTCTCATAAATTATCATTCATAATACTATTAGGTTGATCTTACCTAGCAGTAGACATTTAATTTTTTCAATTTTTCGAGGGTAACATTGAGACCAGAGGTCGAATGAGTATATTTGTTTTACAAAATCATCTGGAAATAGTGATAATTGTTTTCGATATTCAATGTTAAAAAAATTATACATCGTTGTTTAATTTGTTCATTTTAGTCTCAAAACTTTTGCAAGATTGGTATAGGGTTAGAAAGACTCAGTTGGTGAGAATGTGTTTTTTCTATAAGGTTGAAAAGGAAATACTTGGGTCACAACCAAGTACTTCCTCCCTGAATGCAATGCCACAAGAGAGTATAGGGTTCGACTGTCCGAGATAGTAAACCCAAAGCATAGTAATATGTCGAGGCCTTGTACTTATCCTTTTTATACAAGTGTTGCAAACTAAAAAAAAAAAAATGTTTATTCGGCCAGGATTGGAACTATTTTATAAAAGTTCAGAAGCATCAACCCCCCCATCCCACAAATTTTTCAAAATTATTGAAAAAATTATCAAAAATTGAGTGTTGTTTTAATGGTCTACTTTTTTTACTAGTAGTAATACCCGGGATTTCTCGGAGTTATTAAGGGTAAAATAATTTTTGTTTAATAATCTGAATATGCACTGCCGTTTACATATTTATATAATGAATTGAGTTTTAGTACAAAAATGTTTCTTTCATGATTTTTTTAAAAATATGATACGCTAGCCATTACTTACTCACAGTCGTTCATGTATTGTTATTTCTGAGATCAAAAATGACTTACGAATAAAAGTAATGACAACAATATAGAAAAATATAATTCACATGGAACGCCGTACTTCAATGGACATTGGACAACACGCTCGGGAAAAATTATTCTCTTCAACTCAACGAGAGTAAGTTTGCGCCGCAGTCATTCCTAGGGAAGGAAATATACTTAATGTGTATGGAGTTAAAATAGTATTTCCTATATTAGATATAGTAAATTTAATGTTTACTAATCGATCTGACCAATTAAATGGGGTGAAATGACCTTACGGCATCCATCAAGATAAACTTTGCTTAATTAATATAGACTAGCCATATAATACTAGAAACCTGTAAGCAAGGGCACAAGCCCGTCCGCTACAAATGGAATAGAAAAACTAAACAATTACAATAATGACATAACATATGCTCAAAAGGTCATTTGTCATATTTTGATGAAAAAAAAGTATTTATTAGATTCTAATAGTCAAACATATATACACCTATATATGAAAATAAGGGCAGTGATGTTCATAAATCACAGTTTTATTGAAATTATTTAATTCCAATATCAAGCATATTGCAGGCCTTTTTTTAAGTATAGGTATACATTCTACTATTTGAATCTAATAACTTGGTTTTTTATTTCATAAAAATATAACATTTGTTTGACAAATGGCTTATGAACTTATGTTATGTAATTGTAGAAATTTATTAATACTTATACTTTATTTTTTGCGGGCACTTGAGCCCTCACTTACAGATTTCTGTATTAAATCAAAAACTTAAGGTGCATAAAACATTTGTAGAATCCGGGAGTGGCTTTTTCTAGCTAGGAATCTAAACAGGATATTTATTGACCAAAGTTGTTGTCATTATTCTTGATGACAACAAATCTAATCATCAAGTAATGGATAGTGTGTGTGCCCATGAAAGAGACAGAGTAACACTCAGGGATTACTTCTGAGTTATAAGTGTAAGTCTTTGGTGGACTCGGAGTAAAATTGAGGACCAACATCTGATTAATTCTTATCTTTATAATGGCCATAAGTATACAGAGTGGAATTTGTGTTTATTTCCTTCCTCTCACGGCTGCTTGGAGCTCCTCTAATATAAAGTCATGACAGCTAATCTACTCTCCTCCCAAACATTCTTCAAATTGTCAGGGTTACCATATTAATTTTATGTTTCTTTTAATTGAAAAAAGAAGGGAACTGCGTAAAGAATAAACTAAGTTTAACAATTAGATAATGAAAAACGGCTAATGCGTGTGCTTTTTCATATTTTTTGTTCATTATTTAATAGGTCGTTCTGGTGTTTACTTCTTACTTTAAAGAAAGAATTCTCGTCTATTTTTGGTGTAAATTGTTTAAAATGCATAAAAAAATTGATATATCTATATGTAAATATAGATCTAATATTTTTTCTGCACTCTTCCATTATTCTTTTTTTCATCTTATGTGTGAAAAATTATTTCGACAGCACAATGCCTCACATGGTAGTATTAGCATTCACGAAAAATGGTTAATAGAAACCCTTACTAATATCAATGTGTCAACCATCTTCAAAGGATTATTAAACATGCTTTAGAAATGTCAGAAGGGATGGATAATCACTACGTCACGCTTATCGATTTCATCTCAAAAAAAAAATATTTTTCTTCGCATGGAAAAAGTATTGTTAGATATAATGTCCAACATAAAATTCGAAAAGATAGAAGTGTACTTAATAGATGATGGATTTTCAAAATATTTAGTTCCAAGTTGAAGATATAATAACTATATTAAAATAAAGTGGGTGTAATTTATAAAATGGTTTTTTGTACTCCCAAAGTTATCGTATTTATTTTAATAATATTATTTCGTATTAAATGGATGTGGGTCTTGGAAGGAAGGGGGTTGACAGTAAATGGGAAGGGTATTATCCTCTTTGTCAACATTTTTGAAATAAAAATGAAAAATAAGGACATACATCTGGTTCTCCAAGGGTTTTCATTGTCTCAAAAATCTTTTATAGCTTTGACACATGGTATCATCAAACTGTTTAGGTTTTATTTTATTACTTTGTGGATAATGAATTATCCTTTACTTCAAACCATTATGGGGGAGGGGAGCAATTATAAATTCGTTAGTTAACTCCATACTGAACAAATATACTGTACCAATCAATTTGGATAAGTAACTATCTTGCAGCCTTTCAAAAGATTTTTTCGAAATTTGATATGAATTTTTAAACTAAAACAAGCCATTCTGTAAATTAATACCCTAAAAATTATTTTCTAATAACGACAAAATGAATTATGTTGACCTCTATGATTCTAAAAACTAGACTATTAGCCTTTTTAAAATGTTGTATCTGTATTTAGTTTAAATCCTCGAGTTCGAAATAAATATCGTATATTATACGAGTTAAAAAGCTGAAAGTAATGAAACAGCCTTGTGGATGCCTTGTCACCTCTAAAAGATTCAAAGAAAAGGGCGAACACTCATTAGAAAAAGAGCTTATTTTTTTATTTTTGTTGGTGATTGGCATAAAATTTTTCAGGTGTCATAATTCCTATTTTAAAGGCATTGGAGGTATTTTATTTCTTATTATTTGCCCTTAATTTAATTATTTGTTATAATTAACCAATTATTCCTATATAATTTGCATAATTGTAGTGTCAAAAGTGTAGTACAGTGTATTATAACAATATATCAGTATCATATAAAAAAATTCCCGGCTTCTCGTCCATGAAAATGTTAACCATTCCAAAAGTCACTAACAGATGGAAATTGTCGATCAATACCATCAAAAGTGCAAATTCGACTTTTTCAATAATATATTCTGGACTTATACTTCTTATCAATTTGATTTTTCCTTATTTATTCATATAATGTGAATATTTAATACATACATCATATGTATGGTATATGACGAAATCCGGATGATCCTTTTAAATTTATTTTTGTATATAAATAATCATTTTAACTTATTTATTTAGCCTATATTTTTTTCGTTGAGTTAAAATGGGAATTATTTATTTTAGAATCCATGAGTGGAGATTAACTTAAAATTAGTACATTTAAGTATATTCGATAACTTATTTGAAAATAATAAGAATTGCAAAGATTAAAGATTGATATTCGTTATTATTATTTTTCAGACTATGCATCTGGAATGTGTCCAAGCATAAGTTTACTTGTATATTAGTATCCTTAAGTCCTATAATTGAATATTTTTAATTAATTATTCATGAAATATGAGCAGTTATACTTTTTTTTTTAAAGTAGTACTCATAAATACTTAAGTACTTTCGACCAAAAACCATATAAAAAGATTACACTTTGTTTAAATTTTTTTTGTAAATCAATGAATGTTTTCATGAAGGGTTAATTTATGTTTGTGTAATGAACAGTGTGGGAAATAGGGGAATCTACAAAATACCCGTTAGACTAGGCAATTTGCAAAATGTTCGGAAATTTATAAAAGTTCCAATAGAGTGGTTATTTGACGGTCATTTAGATTATCAAGTAAAATAATTGTGGATAATTTGATTGTTAAAGAATTCATTGCAAGCACTTTGATTGAAATTTATCGTGTATTCAGGGAATCAAATGATTGTTTGTTAAGAAGTTGTCAGGAGAGATCTCATTTTATTTTGCCAAAAACTCTGCAAACCGTTATTATTTACCCATTTTAATACACAAAGTATTCAAGTCCATGTAAGGATCCTTGTTCAATTAGGAAACAAGTTTATTTTCTACCAATTATAAATTGAACCAAAAGAACATGTTTTAGTCAATGTATCCCCTCTCGGAAATAATGGTAAGCTCCAAGCCGTGGCAAAATCTGCAGCAGGCACTCTGAATGTACTCAGCGCTATTGGAGACCCAGGCCTTGTTCACAGATACCTTAAGGGTGCGGATACTGTTCTGGCGTCTCCAGCAGCCTTGGACACCACATGTGTGGAATAGTCTAGGGGGTTGAGGTCTGCGGTCTGTAGTGACTAGAAGTACATGGCTGAGAAGTATATGTTGGCTCTAAACCACTCTTAAGTATTCTTTGTGGCATGGGCAGTTGCTCCATCTGGTTGGAGTATCTGGGAGATTTCCCAAAGATTGATTTGATCCATGGGAGAACTTTGGTGCCCGGAATTCCCATGTACTACTTCCCCAAATGTCACAACTAGATCATTCTGCCTGTTGAAGACAGGGTCAACAGTAAAGGTCTTCTCATAAGAAAAGATCATTATGAGTTCACAGATTCCTTAGAAATGGTTCATTATCCTTTTTACAAACTCCGCCCGGACTTTTTCACTTCTTTTCTGAAAGGAATGGCAGCAGAATACGTCGCAGAGACTTTCCTCCTACCTTTTTTGGAGCCCTGGACACCACTGATGTGCACTTGTTCATCTTCCTGGCCATGTCAGCAATTGAGGAATTTGTCTTTTTCCTGAAGGCCGACTTCAGGCGGTTACCGGAGATACAGGTTTTCCTTTCTGCTCCTAAAGAATGTCTGAGGTACTTCCCTAACTTTAAATACATGAAGACATTGTCAATCGTCTTCCACGAGGCCCCAGTCTGCCCCTAGATAGCCTTCTGCGACAACCTGTGCTCCTCTGCGTGGGATTGTAATTCCTCTTCTCGTATTTTGTGTTCATAATGGCGACAAGGATAATATTTCTTCTTAGCAACTCACAGGTTATTATGTATTTTACAACATTGTTCATCGGAATAATGTACAAAAAGTTTCTTAACCTCTCAAAACTCTCATAACTGAGAAGAATAAATAATTAAGTTTCCCCAGTAAATTCCATGTTCAAAAAGAGGATTTTTTGAAATTATTATAATATCATCCTAAAGAATATTTTCAAATAAGTTTTTGTTTTTGTCTATTATGAATAGTTATTTTATTAAATATTTATCAATAAAAATTATTAATCAAAATACATATACTAGGTATAAATATATTAGATATGCATATTGCAATTTGCAAATACAAGGAGTATGTTTATTATAGGAGAAGTTATGAATACAAAATATCAATATTGAATGAATATTTAGTGTAATATAGATAGTGCACTAATTCAATTTTCCCAATTTTTTTCCTTGTTCTCATGGAAGTCAACAGTTTTTCTTGTAGGATGGATTTTGGGTATTTTTCAAAGCTGGGTAGGAACGAGTAATTAAATACTGTACTTGAATAGAGCAGCAATTTACAAAGAACCTTCAAAAGTACCCAAAAATGTACAAATGCAAACAAGTTACATATGAACAGAAATTGTCTTTGGTGCATCTGAATTAAGTCTCTTGGTTGTAATTTTATGATTATGGAGTTAGAAAATGAATAACTGTTTTAAAGAGGTGAACCTTCTACATTTAAAATAAGTGCAGGGAAAAAATTATAATTATCTTGAAATTAGTATATATTATATTATAATTATTTTATGATGCATTTAAAAAAAAACCAAAGATAGGGGAGAATTCTTGTTTTAAAATTTGATCTTAACACACCACGACTCTTTAATTTTTTTTTATAACTGCTAATAATACAAAAGAAAAAATTAATTCTATGTGCCTGCCTTCTTCGCCCATCATTCGCATGTCTTGACCTAGTGCATGGGGGAGACTTTGTCCCAGTCCTTGATGATGAAGGTCTTCAAGGAGTGGATGTTGTAGTGTGAATTGATAGATGCTATCTAAAAGGACTCTCCAAAAGGACCGTTTCAAGCCTATGAGGAATCTGGGACTACGTTTTTTATCACTTTGGGACTTGTGCGCATTTTTTCATATTCCACTTCCTCCTTCCAGCGGTTGTATACGACGTAAACTGTGCTCTTTGGATACCCGAGCATATTCTTGATGTACACTGGCCTGTGTCCAGCACTATCCCATTCGACGATGGTGTTCCCCTGAGTATCTTACATTGTAAATACTTGTTTTGAATTAAAAGTTGTGCAATTAACTTAAAGCTAAGACAGAACCTCACACTTTAAAATTGAAATATCCTAGTTCCTTATTGTTCAGGATGTAGTTAAAGGTAGTCCGGATTTACCTATATAAAAAAACGTGCAGATTGAGCAGAAAAAATTGGTTCATAGATTGAGACAGAAAGAAATTGGCCTAAATGTTGAACCCGAAATATTAGGTCCAGCTATAGAAAATGATTAAATTTCGGTCTACAGTCTGAGATTGGAAATATATAGGTCCAAATCAGTCTAGAAAAACTCACTTAAAATCGTACCGAAAATAAAGTTGGGTCTTAGATAGAGTCTCAAAAGTTATTTGTAATATTGAATATTATTAATGAAAATGTTTCTGTGTCTGTTTGTCGATGCCTAATCATTCCAAAAAACGACAGGTAATACCTAAAGTACATATACTAATAAGGAGCACATGTAAGTGTAGAAACATCAACATTTGAAAAAAAAATATTGAAATAAGCTTTTTTTTCTATTCATTGAAATAAAATTTATGAGAAAAATAATTTTGTTAATATACTTTATACATTTATCTTGGGTATATACATATATCTAAAGTGTCACGTTGAATTTTAACACCTGGGAATTTATACGTCAAAACGTGTTAATTTTGGAAGGTCGCAATAAATAATGTATTTTAAGAGCTTAAAAGGAAGAAAATGCTTAGAGTTGTATAAAATAAGACCTGACAGTATGTTAAATAAACAAAATCGAAAAATGACATGATCACCTGGACAATTTGAAATATTTTTGAGGGGGAATGTCATGATGTTTCGTCAGATCAGTTACAATCAGGTGTGACAAGGGAGGAGGGAGAGAAGGATATCAAGAAGGGCATTGGCAAAAATTTCTCTGTTGTCGATCTTTAATTATACTCTGAGTCCAACAAGGACTTACACATATAAATTGTGATGTAAATCCTGTTAATTTTTTAGATGGCCTGTTTTTTTGGAATTGGTATCTGAAGAATGAATTTTCTTTTCCTCAGTACTTCCTGAGTAGTGAAAATTCTTTCAATTTTTACCTATCTTCTTGATATTCTTGTTTATTTCCTTCTCCACCTCCTCTCTCGTCAGATAATATTTTAGATGATTATTTTTTTTATTACTTTTGGTTTATTTTTTTAACATTCCCATTATACAAAGGATTTTCACACCACTGTTTATAAATTTAAAACAGTTATCGTCAATGTTACTCTCCGTCTTTCATGAACACACGTAATAGTGACTACTTTATATTTTTTTAAATCATTTTCAAAAATGAAAGAGCAATGATAACTAGTGATGTGAAAATTGTCGAAATCCTCATGAGTGTAAATAAAAGAAAAAGATTAATTAGTGCAACATGCTACTAATACTTATTAATTTACATACTGGAGCGAAATAATTAAGGAGAACACTAATATCTTATAAGTTATCGGACTTACCTTATTCTTAAATATATGCAATTTTATATCCTTAAATATATCAGCTTTAGAAAATAAAATAAAAAATTTTCAGATTACTTACTACATGTGTGTTTAGGTCACATGTTAAGATCATATTTAATACAACTCCAACAGTGATCAAATACAAGTTACTTCAGGCTAATCCAACCCATTCTTAATTACATCCTGAACAATTTAACACTGGTAATTGAGCAAAATGTGTGTTTTTTTAAACAGACAAATTTCCGAAATTTAAGTATTTGATACCATAAAAGCCGTAAAAAAAACTGTTACCTTAACGTTTTTTAACCCCATCCGAGCCCTGTTATATAACGGATCATCTATAATAGAGATTGATTGACATAGGATCAATCTCATAACTCTTAGCAAGATTTGTAGGCAGGTATACCCAACAAACCCCATTACTATTTTTTGTAGCTATGGAGATCATAAATTGTTTTCTACTAAGAAAATATGAAGGCTTCGGTGTAAATTTTGGAAATGAAAAACATATGCTAGATTTATTCACAGATGACCTTAAAATATTAATGGAAGGACACTTTTTCGAATTTTAATTTTGGGATCAAATATATATAATTGTGTCATCCGGGATATCTCAAGCGAATAGGCGGCAGCTCACAGAGTCAATGTGGAGTAGGTCAACTAGTTATAACTTAAACAGTACTGTGGATATTATTAAACAAAAATATGAAGAAAAAAACTCCCTTTTTCAAAAATGTTCTAGCACCTGAAGAGTTAGAACAAATTGCATTGAGGGATGATGTCATGACACTACATGACATGAGTCCACATAACATTTTTTTTACTAGAAAGTTTATTCATCTGCCCCACAAAAAGGGAAAATAAGGATATTAAGGACATTACGTAGTAACTATGATTGAAAGAAGTTTACTATACAATTCCAGATTTCAAGGAAGCAATAAAAAAAATGTATCCCTCTAAAGATTGCGGCAAATTATTTTACGAGGTGCATGCTTTTGTATAGTGCCCTGTATTGGAAATTTTGAGGGAACTCATAAGGTGAAATACAAAAATTACCTGCGAAGGCACTTTAAAGGCCAATGCATTGTTTGGTTTTTCCTTCAGTCGTAACCATTGCTCCAATGAGGGGGGGGGCCTTAAAAGTGGTGTTAAGTCATTTTCAAGGCTCTCATAGCCGAAAAAAACAACTGAGGGATCGATAATTTGTGGCATGGAATTGAAGAATATTATATTTTATGCTGCATCAAAATACACTTTCTCATTGTAGATTTTGCGACTACAGGATTCAGGGGGGAAATATCCCGGTAATCTAATTAAACATTTTCCTTCTGCCTCAAAAATACAGTATAAAACCGAAGAATTTATTATCATGCGATACAAAAAAATATCGTAGCAAGGCTATGATATAATTATTTTTCTTGGGGAAATGTTATAACTTTTTAGAATAACCACAATAAGAGTTTTAAATGGTGATTTTGTCTCTGAGGTAACGTCCTTGTCTTTCATGTTATTTGTATATGTTTAAAAACTTAATGACGCTTTGGTAGTAGCCTTACTCATCTCTGATGAATTTGATTTAAGGCATATTTTTAAGTACCATCAATTGCAGATACATTATCTTCTATTAGCTTCTAGGATATATAATATGTTCTGTGTAGCTTGACGATCTTTACTAATTATTTCTAGTGCCTTGTTACTGTATCCTGAATGATGACAATTTTGCCTGGTTGTAACCGCTGGAATGAACATAAGGCTCGATCTCGAATTTTCTTTACTCTTCTCTCTTCGAGTCTCATGTTTCAAAATATTGAAATCGGATATTCGATCATAACCTTGTAGTAATGCTTCCACATCCTTTTTTCGATGTATTTCAAAAACAACTGTATTGAGTTAAGGCCGTCAATGCGTGGAGTGTTACACCATTCTTCACATCTCCCAAAGACTTCTTTTATTCGTGCTATCAATTCATCCAAGTCTTTTCCATGAGTGAAATTGTCGTCTACCAGGTAGTTGACACTTGACAAACCATACAGCCCTTTATCGGTGCGTGCACAAAATTCGACTCCAAGGGACGTAAGGCCCATTCCAGTGAGTAGGTAGCAATATATTCGGAATTTGGCAATGAATGTTGTTAATATCTTGGATTCATCGTTTAGTTGAACTTGCCCATATCTATTAAAGCATTCTTATTTTGCTGTGCTTGAAATTCGATTAATGACATCCCTTGGTGTTGGAAATGGGTTTGTTTGCCAAACTACATATTTTTTAATTCGACAATGTCAACGAGAGATTTTACTTTTCAACCAGGTTTAGGAGCAAATGTCATAGTAGAACAACATAGTGTATGATCTTCAACCTATTCTATGATTCCGAGCTTTTCGTCCAATGTGGCTTTTGCAGCATCCTGGAAAGTGTATGGAGTTTTCCTTGGATTGCAAATGGGTAATAGCTTTATTGGTCCATTCTTGGGATGTATATGCATTGGATCTTCTTGACTCTCTGTTTTGGACTCACTTATACAGTTCTTATTCATTGGGATATGAAGAAAGCATCTTGGAATAATGCCGAGACGTTGAAGCGACTTCCGGCTTAAAAACGCCTTTTCACAGAGTGATGGGTGACGAGAGGACGATTTTTTGAAATTTGAACTTCGTATTCGACCCCATAATGTTACTGATCCCAGGGTTAATAGAAATACAAGGTTATTCCATCAGGTAATCGGGATCGCTAGAATTTTCAATCTGATATATTGTGCCAACTGCTGGGCAAGACAGGCAGATTTTGACAAAACACGCAACCACTCATAGTCTATGACGTTAAAAGCGTGGTGGAAGTCAAACATATGTCTTACATGCTTTATGGTGTAACCTTATATTTCTATAAGCCTTGACTGGCCTTAAACAACCTAGTAGATTGTTGTTAACAGTTTTGAGTACCTTCATTTTACTTTTGTCGAAAACAATCTCGTAATTACTGGTCAAGTCTTCTGTTATTAATGATTGATAGCAACCAGTATCTCGAAACACTTCTTGCATGAATGGAGTTCCTGACTCATCCGTATTGATAGCCTTATTCATCAACAGTGTGGGTTCGGAATCGTCTATGTCTATAGTTTTATCAACAGATGTAGATTGTTGAGTTTATATTCCGTCTAGAAGCCCTGATAGACCGTGAGCATGGCCCCGTTTTTTATGTTGCTGTTTTTATTCATTTTATCATCTAGTATCTAGTGTTCTCCTTCAAAACATTTTGGAAATTGTAGAGTTACCATGTTGATTTAAGGTATTTTTTTAATATGCCAAAAATACACAAGATTTCATAATACAATTACACCAAATGAGTAGTGGCCTTATACATGGCTTACTTTGCATCTAGATATTCACTTCTAAAACCATACACCTTATATGATAGCACTTTTTTTTTAATTCAATTATTTAAAAAACAAAATATTAGGTTGGGTAAAAAATAATTTCGTATTTTTCACTTTATTTCAATGCTTTATCAGAAGTGTTGCAATCATCTGATTAAAGCCAAGTTCGGTTCGATAACTTGCTGCCAGGGAGAATCCAACCAATCTGAGGCAAACTTTGCATGCTCAAGAGCGTGGCCATAGACAAGAATAGATGGTAGTCACTTGGTATAAGGTCCGGACTGTAGGGTGGATGCATAAGAACTTCCCATCCGAGCCTCAGGAGCAACTGACGCGTCATCAAAGATGTGTGCATCCTAGTGTTGTCTTGATGAAACACTATTCCTTTCCTTTTCGAATTCTATTTGTACCCAGCCTTCTGTAAATGGATTTCTTGATGCTACGGCTGCTGATATGACGTCTATCTCTTATATTTTTATCTACATTTTCGACAACAAGGCTGCCACTGCGTGGCATATCATTCACCGCAATTATATTCCAGTTTTGTGAACTTTTTCTATGCTTTCCGAGATAATCAGATAATCAGCCACGTTTGAAGTCAGCAAACCAATATTCCTCTGTTCCTTTCGATGGAACAGGGCCCGGATAACCCTTATCAAGCTAAGTTTTTGCAGTGACAGTATTTTTTACCATCAAAAAGCAATGCTTTATCCAAATAAAAATTCAGTTTTTCCATATTTTTGAAATAAAAAAGTAGCTTCACTTAGAGCAATGTAATTTGTAAACAAATGATCATATTATCTCGAAATTTTGACACATGACGTATGAAGAATGGATCTTTCCAGAAATAATATGCATTTTGTATTAGTAGTGACATATATATATGTAAGCCTTTGGAATTGAGGACCCACCGACTATAATAGTTAAATAGAATGTACTAACATAGAATACATCAAACTGCCTTGGTGATTATCATGTGTGTTTTATTTGTAGGATTTGTTTGGGGCTACATACGTATTTTTAAGTACATCAGTGGTACTCAAACAGGGGCACAGGGTCCCTTGGGCTCCTTAAAGGCACTCCAATGGGTATTTGAGATTTTGAAAAAATATTTTATAAGTGGTGGATTAATTAAACTATAAATTATTTACGCTATTTTTGTTTAATGTTCCTCTAATTGGTCAAATTGAGTTGCACTGATGAACTACATATAAGTCAACATTATACTATTACAATTACTCCATTTCCCCTAGTCTTTAATATACATATACGTTAAATACTTCCTTATCTAGGAACGACCGAATATTGAAAACACAAATTGAGTACAAAACAATCATTTATCCCGAGCACGTTGTCCCATGATCTGAGTCGTTTGTCCTGCTTAGGATGTACTTGGTCAAAAAATATTTTACAATTGTTACATTATGGAAAAAGGTTTAAGAATCTCTGAAGTATATGATACAGATGCAGTGTGGGGACACAAAACTTGCAGTAGCACTTTATTACGATTTTATACTATTAATTTCAATTATGAGGTTTCGTTATGCAACCACACCACAGCTGAAACCAAAATAAACCAAAGTTGTCTCTAAATGTAAAATGTCGGAGCAACAACACGTGTGTGATCTCCTCTGCCGCAGATGCATAGACTATTAACGTCAGAATGTTTACAACATCAAGAAGTACATTACAGTCCTAGAGATCCAAGAAAACCCAAAACTTCTGTAGCAACAATACAGCTAAATTCTTTCCTGCCTTCTTGTGAAAGGGGACATATTGAAGAAAAATATAACTAAATAAAATATTTAAAATATCACAAATTGGTTTTGATTTGTCTTTCCATTATTTTGTGACGATCTCTATATGTACTCACAAGCGCCCTCTATACAAATAAGCACTAATTAATCATATCGATATAATACATACAGGTTGATAATAAGGAACGTTATAATATACTTTTCGAGTGGTAAAATATATCCCTAAGTTGGTGACCCCGAACCTTAAAATATCGAGGAAGGAAATCGACAATAAAAAAAAAACAAATCATCAGTGCACTGACCGTTGAACTTCTTAGATTTTCTACCAAACGACCTTCGTTAGGGTTTGCCCAAGATGAACGCCAGTTTCGGGTCCAAGGTATAACCCACGAGGAAACAAAGTATGACTACGTCTTCTTGTCAATGAACGATTTAATAGCTTCTCGAGTGGCACTGCTGATAGAAAATTCCAATCACGTTTTTCGTCATTTAGTCAAGCTACTCCAAGTTTTCGGTCCTAACTCTGTATATTACATGGGTACAGTCTGGAGAACACAAACTTGCAGTGGCATGACTTATGTACGAAAACGTGATTCCTATTACATCAAAAAAAAAAAAATGTCATATGATTGAATACTATAATTAGCTATATTTTCTATTCCATATGTCCCTCTTCACAGAAAATAGCAGCCTCAACACGCCGGCGAATACATTGGCAGCTATTGACGATGAAGATTATGTTAAAATTTAAATATCTTTATTCTAACTGAGTAAAAATGATCATTCCTTTATACGAAAATAAAAAGGAAAAAAACTAGAAAACGAATATAAGGTACTATGATGTAATAATTAATATCATCTAAACAAGTCGAACTCCTAAAACTATATCCAAGGCATACTACATTATCATGATGGCAGCTCGGAGAGAATCCAAATTTGGATAAAAAGTGTGGCAGACATTTTTCTATAAGACACCCCAAGCTGCAAAGTTGAGGAGGTCAAGGTCAGAGCTGCTCAGGTAAAGTCCTCATCCTCCAGGTCTTTCTTATTCCAAGCCCAAGTTATAGTGCTCCATCTTAAAATCATACTTACATTTAGTAAATTGAATAAAATTAATTATTGGAACTAAACATTGACAAAGGAACTAACATTAATATTAGTTATTAACATTAATTAAGTTGGAGACGGATTCTCATTCTGAATTGAATATATAGTTATATTATTAATATTCTTCGATAAATGTCACATGTCCATTATTACAAATGAAGTTACATATTCAAATGTCATAGAAAATGGTAAATGGTACAAAAACAGTATATGCTTTATTTAATAGTTTGATCTCTTGATTCCAAATATGGCCTTATTTTTTCACTTAGAGCCTTTTAGCCTTCGGGAAAATGCCTTTCTTTTTGCTATTTTTAAGGGTTTAAGGCTGTTTTAAACCCTCGGCGTGGAAGATAAGGATAAGTTATGCTAATATATTTTAAAATCGAATGTTAAAAAATTTTAAAACCATTTTTTAAATGTCTGCATCATACTTATAACTCGAGTTATCATTTTTTAAAGTGGAAAATAGGTGCTTTTTATTCAGAGGATAATAGCTCCAAGACGAATAGGTTCAAAAAGTTTAAAAGTATCTCATTAGATATCTGTAAGAAAACTTTAATTGAAAAAAAAAGAGCCTCCCCAAAAACGCTCTATATCGTTGTCCATTTGAGATAAGGCCACGACAATATTTCAAGGAGAAACCTCATTTTTGAATTTATTATATAACAAAAGTCCATATTTATTTCGGGGTGGGTTATGGACCAACTTATATATTGCACAACTTCTGAGCTGAATAAATACATATTTATCATCAAAACGCGTGGAACGCTCATAATACGTACAATCATTGAAAAATATTTGACAGTATGTTATATTTTCAGATATTCTAACAGGGTTACCAGATTAGCTTTTTTTAAGTAGTTTGGCCTTGAAGAATTAGATTTGACCTTTTTTTACATTCGGTCTCAAATTGTAATTAATTTGTATTTAACAGTTGTTGTTTTTTAGACATTTTTCAAGAAATTTATCTTAATAGATTCTGAGGTCCATTATAATATTGTGTAATGTGGCCTATTATAGACATCTCTGATCTAGGGCCTTTTCAATGAAATTTATATTGTACTCAGACAATCAAGTTATAGTTTGATAAGAAATTATCACAAGAGACTCAATTTTATTTTTAAAAATATACCTAGACCAACAGCTGGTCCCTAAGGTGGATCAAAACCTATCGTCACAAATATTCTGAGTATCAACGCCCTCATCTGCGTGATGAAAAAAAAATTCGTTAACGAAATGATTTAGTCCCAGCAGGCTTAACGAAGTTAACACTGGTTTGCACTATGGAAATTAGATTCTATAACCATGTAAACATGATTGAACACTCGTCTGCGCTAATAAAAGACAGAGAACGGATTTATAATTGTAAGTCTATGTTGGACTCTGCGGAGAATTGATAATCAGCCTAATTTTTATTTACATTTTTTTAATATATATATGGATAATAGTATCTGATATATTATAAAACAAGACATCAGTGATTAGAGGGATATTTTTTTTATCAACAGTAGGGTTATTAGTCCCATTTTGGCATCCAAATACCCAGCTATAGTTCAAGATTTTCAATACATTAGTTGCAAATATCTATGAGAGGAATTGAATAAACACAAATCCCGTTCTATAATATCTAGCAAGGTCATGGTCCGTAAAGTTGTATATCAAATATCATATGTTGATTTTTAAAAATAAAATAAGCCAAAAATTGAGTGTTTAGTACTAACAATTTGCAGAATGTTTTGGAGCATCGAGAGTAGCTAAGTTTTCTGCATAGAGATTCAAAACCTTGAAGAGGATGAAAAGAAAAAATTGACACCATCGTATTTGATCAAAATATTATAATTGTAGCTGGAATAAATAGATATATTACAAATTAGAGGTCTCATAAAATATTTTGATGTTTGATACTCACTGTACGTACCTACATAATGCGGTTTCAAATACTGCGGTGTTTGGAGTTGTTTTGACTCCACGTATAGTTTATTCCCCTCATATCTATTTTTTTGAAATGTTATGATAAACTATATATTGAGATAAACAAGAATTTTGCAGCATTATTTAAATTTTACAGTATTTAATTGACAGGTTTAAAAATCTAGTAAATACACAATTAAGATCAATTTTAATTATTTTCTTGCCTGTTATACATTATTTTAAATAATTTATGACAAAAAAATTGTTATAATTGATCTAACTATACAAAAAAAAATACTAAAAAGTGGACTTTGTAAAATAATTTATACCATTTTACGTGTTTTAGTACTAAAAAGTCCCATATAACTAGGATTTGTCTTGTTTCCACAAACTGCCATAATTGGGGACCCCTGTATTTTTCATTTGATTATATTTACCTATGTAGAACAGAAGAGGTTTATAATTATTCCATGTATGATTTGGAGTGATTAATGTGTAAATAATTATATATTCATTTGTTTTGTTTAACCAATGAATTCATAGGTTTAACTAACTTTTGGCTTCATTTTTTTTCGCACAGGGATTTTGTTATAATTGTTAATTTGAACAGTATTTTTTTGAATTATAAAGCTGTTATCATTATTATTTTCATTTTTGAGGAGAGAACATCCAAGTATAAAGTTTAACTGGTAGATTGGGTGTGCTCATGAATGGCGAAGAGTAATGCTGAGGAGTTTTAAGTGTATGCTTCTTGGATACAGAGTAGAATTGAGTATCGAAAACGGAGTAAGTCCACCTAAAGGTTACCACATCCTTTCCGGAGATGTCCAGATGTTGAAGAAAATTAACTTTTTTTCTTAAGGCCAAATTTAAAGAGTCAATTTCAAATGTATAAGAACTGTTGTAACAAAAAAAAAGAAATTTTAGCTCGGTATATGAAGAATATTTAGCTGAAAAAAAAGAACGAAAAATAATTAAAATTCACATAGTAATTAACGACACAAGAAGTGCATTTACTTAATTAAAAAGAAACGATAAAAATAAAATACATACAGTTCTTACGCTGATCAAAAGCAAGGGCAATTTATTCAAGCGAAAAGTTAGTTGGCCAAAACCATGAGATATATAGTTATTTGGACATCAATTACTCCAGATTTTGTATGAAATCATTCTATACTTCAATAAAAACTGAAGAGTTCCATAACGAAAAATATAATCAAATGTAAAATAAATTTGGGACTTGGGATTTGATATTCTTGAAAGTCAACTCTGCTTCGTATCGGACTACTCTAAGAAAGCTATTTCATTAATAAGAATCATCATTCATTAATAAGAAATCACTCATCTCAACCACCTTTATATCAATTCCATTTATAAGTTAGCCTTTGTGATATATGGTCCATACAGATAATTATATAACCTGGACACTTCAATATCACGCCTGATTTCTTTATAACTACTGAGTCTCTTGTCATTGGAAAATAAGTGCAATATGATTCTAGACTCGTAAAGATAATGTGCATCTATATTTTGGTGTACAAAACATATTCTATTCTGATATTACATATAAATAGTTTTTTGGAACTGGAGAGGTCCACAAAATAAATAATTTCCGAATGAATTACTCTGTGAGGAACAAAGAGTTATCATTTCTCATCCACAGCTCCTTTGTTGAAACTCTTGAAGCATGATCCTTACAATGTCGACTTTTTGTCGTCTCTTATTCTGAGAAAAATATTTCATTATTGAGAATCCTTCCATTTCTTTATGTATATATGGCAGAAATCTATTGGAAAAAAGTAGAAGTTAATCTTAGACTCTTTATGAATATGCAGCCTTTTTTCTCTGTATTTTTATCTGCAATGCTTATTATATTTTTCTGTTATCTGCATAAATAGATTTTGTGAATTGTTGAGTGCTAAGTGATTATTTCATAACAATTATAAGTGTCCTCTTAATTTATGTATCCTTGCAATTTCGAAACTTAGTTAGTCATAATCATCTTCTAAAAAACTTGATTGCTTATCACCATATTGGAATATTACCCCCATGAAGATTTAGGATTGCTACACTAATAAGGATTATTAATAAATGTTTCCCATAACAGTTCTTATATTTAATTATTAGTTATTTTAAAAATACTCATTAATGACATACATATAGACGTTTACAATTAATTATTATTTTCATTTAATATTCTTAAGTTTCTAGTATAAATTCATTTCTTTATATATATATATGTAATATAATTATACATAAGGTTAACATAATGATATATGTTCTCTTAATTAACATAATGATATATGTTCTCTTAATTAAAATAATGTATTGAAAAATGTTCATAAATGACTTAATATATCCCTTCAATGCTACCATATAAGTACATAACGCTTCTTTCCTCTTCTTCTTTTTCTTCGATACCTACTAAGGTATAGTATGAAAGTAAGATGCGAGTCCCCTGGGATCTAATAGAATAAATACATTAAGGAACATAAAAATATTTGAAGCGATATTTGATATGTGGTTAACATACAAACATACAGTAACTTCTAATTTGGTACGTACATATTTTGACTACTACAATTTGCATGTTTTGGTCAAATAAGACGGTGTCAACTTCTTCACATCTCACTTTATGTTTTACATTCTATGGTAAAACCTCTAAAAGTAAGTATGATAATTTTATTATGGTACCATCTGTGTTTGTAACGTTAGAACTATGTAACATTATTAGTAGTAGTACTGAAAAGAGCTTTAAGAGTGCGCTATCTACAGATAAAAGAGAGAGAAAGAAAGACGTAGAAAAATCAGCTGTTGCTATAGTATTTCAACAATAAACAAAAACATTGGATTGATGATGAACAACCTTTGGGTTTTATTGCTTTCAAGCTGGGTTTTATGGTGCGGAGAGGCTTGTAATGAGGCAGTTTGTGGATCAATTGTATCCAAGTGTACTCTTCTCAAGAGCTGTGATTGTGAAAAAAATGAATCCTCTCCAGACTGTTCATGTTGTAAAACATGCTACGCCTGCTTAGAACATTTATACGACGAGTGTTGCTCCTGTGTCGGCATGTGTAAGAAGTCAGACACTTCGGGATTCGCCAATGTGTCAACTAATGCTGCTTCATCCAATTCGAGAAGTCTCTCTAGTCAAGTTTCCTCACTACCAAACCCGGATGATTCCCTTTTTGATGGTAAACTCTTGTATTTCTTTATCTCGGTGTAACATCTCTCCTTGATTTAGCATTAACGGCATATGGTGATGATGTACATGGACGGTGGAGCTCCTATTCCTTTCCTATCGATGTGTCCTTCTCAGATTTTCACAAATATCCACATCTAACAACGCCTTCAACACAAGAAACAGTCAACTTCGCTACGCTTAATTGTACGGTGACTTATTTAACGCAGTGTGCCTCAATGAATAAATGCAAAAAGGCCTGCGAATCTATGGGTGGTGGGTCTTATCGTTGGTTTCATGACTCATGTTGTCAATGTGTTAAGAGTACTTGTATAAACTATGGAATTGATGAAAGTCGTTGTGCAGAGTGTCCAGAACCTGATAATGACGTTGATCTGACTCCAGAAGAAATAAGGTTACATATTATTTATCTACATCTTAGATATAACAAGTCATTTCTATTTTAATATCTAATTTATTTAAACGATGCATTACCGTGGGGTGAATGCCAAATTGTTGCGACTCAAATACTCTTACTTTACTTAATTAAGCCTGGAAACTCTATTCATTCATTATGAATAAAGGTGTTTTCAATTTTTTTTTACAATAAAATGGATCCAAGAAAATCAATTCAACAGTCAAAATTTTTCTCTGTTTTTAAGTATTTACAATAGATATTAGACGTCTAGCATGACATGTAAGCAATAAGACTAATGTTTGAGTTACGACACTTTGGTACTCAACCCTTTATCCATAAATGTTTGCCAAATCGATTTTCATTTAATCTCCTTAACACTAAAACGTATAATATTCAAGAATATTTTTTAGTAAGAATTTATAACTAGAAATTCTACCTATCATGAGAAAGAAGGCCCATACGCTTTATGAATAAGTGTATCTGCAATGGGGTGAAGTATACGTTTATTTAAAATTTCTATCATACATCAGATTACAAATTAAGATTTTGAATCTTTCTCAAGGAGTTCGAATATTATAGCTCTTTTTTTCTTCCACAAAAATGTAATCTTTTATTGTTAATAGCATGTGAAGCAGGGGTTTAAAAAATATGCTTTTCATAAGACGTGATTTAAGTGATCTGAACTACGGAAGAAATTATAAATGCTATTTTTCTTACAATAAAAATATCTCACAGCGTTACGTTAAGTGGTTATTGATTGAATACAATTGGAAATCTCGAATTTTTTTCTAAAGCAGTGATCCTATGAGCCCTTGTGCTTCAAAGTGCATCGTCAAGGGGTCTGCAAGAGACTCCATAGATAATAAATAATAAAAAGATACAAAAAAATGTTATAGGGCTCTCCAATGATGAAAAGATTGGAAATCACCTTTTATAAGGAGTGGTCCCCCGGTCCGTGTATCAATCAGTTCTGGGCTGTACTATAATTTATTAGCTATTTTTCTATTTTATTTATTATTTAAGTCTAGGACGATAATAAAAAAGTACTTATTATTTCATCTACAGTTGGTAAGAGAAGAAGGTTTGAATGCAAATTAAAAAAAAGCAAATAAATTGTTGTTAATTATTTTTGAGTTGATAATTTTTAATTCACTCATCAGATTTCACGGGCAACAAGCCACAATGCCTACTACTACATGTTCCCAGCGCTCTTTTGTTATTTGTATTCATACTAAATATTTTCTACATCTCCTACCAACTGTAAATAGAGTAATAAGTCCCCCATTATTATTATAGTCCCAGTTTAAATCGAGTGGTTTTTTTAAATTTTGAAATGACCGTATTCTTCTCACATGTTAGCCAAAATTTAACCAGTTATAAAAATGAATAAGCAACAGATATTATAATAGTGTTATATTATTGGAGCAATGTGTTAAGAAAGTTATTATCTCGTAATGTTATAATAGCATTGTAATGTTTGAGCAATGTGCTAATAATAAATTTCCATAATAGTACATAGTGCATTCACGTTTATTATCCGCCCCCCTCCCTATGGTCCGCAGACAGAAAAAGTTTGGAACAACTGCTCCAAAGTATGAATCACATATTGACTGTAATCTTTTCCAGAATTATTTTTTTATAAATATTATATTTACAAGTTCTTAATCTAAATATCTAATCCCAAATTTTTCTCTTGCAGGCTTTTAGAAAGTGAATTTGCCGAAGAGCATTTGTTGTTTGAAGAAGAAATTGAACGCATGGATGAATTAGAAGATGATGAAATTATACATATTTGAAAATAATGGAAGAAAGTTGAACATTACATATTATATACGTTTCAATCAAATTATTGAAAAAATAATTTATATTCACCAAGTCAATGAACTAATTGATTTTATTGCTTAATAAAACTGTTTCTTTTTTTTTTTGTTACTTTTTGCTTAACCATTAATATTCTTTGTCAAATCAGATGGAATACTGTATAATTGTTGTAATGAAAGATATTATTCATAATGTACCTAATTTATATTATAGATATAAAGATATATATTTATAACAAAAATGTGCCATTAAAAATTATGTATATTTTTATTATTTTGTCTGTAGAAAAATGTATACTCTGGATTTAAATTGAATGCGTTAAATATACAACCATATATTCAAATATATATGTATTAACCATGATCAAACTAAGTGTGTAAGTCATTAAATTTGTAAATTCCACTTTAATTCTGTGAAAAATAGCAAAAAAAATTCTTCAATTTTTGTGATTTTCATTATTATAATACTCGATTCAACTTTTTTAAATTGTTAGACAAATTTGAACTTATTGAAATGATTCTTCAATTTATCTTTCCATTTAATATACTAAACCATAGATTAGATGTTAAGTAATCCATGACTAAACATACTTAAGAATAATAAAATCAATTTGGAATATGTGGAGTGTCAACATAAAAACAAACAATCTTGAACAAAAAATAAGCAAAGGAGAAAATCTCAATTTATTTTTTACACCATAATATAAGTGGCGTCGCTAGACCCTTAATCCCCCTCCCAATTGTAATCAAATATATATTTTTGTACAAGTTGCAGCTTGTAAAAGAAAATTGATCATTCTAATATCCAAGTATTAATTTCATTTTGATCTATTCAAATTATTTAGTAATTATGTATTCATGAATAATTTAACTATGGGCGTTTGAACTTTTTAATGTACCAAGCGTACTTCTATTTTAGTACCTAATTTGTAGTAAAATCCTCAAAAGTTACACCAATAATATTTCAATCATCCATGGAATATTCAATTATTGCTTTATCCTCATCCCAAGTACTGTTATTCTTTTATGTAAAATTATTCATCTCATTTTTAGTTGGTACATTTAACATTTGCATATACTAGTTGCAACTAGAACATAACATAATGTATACAAAATAAATCAATTTATATAAATATTTTAATTACGATGTTGATAATTTTTGAAGCTTAGCCCCTCTAATGATGAAAACTAGCAACACCCTTGCATAAAGCCCCATAATTTATAGACATAGTGCAGGCTTATCATTCAAATTCGTGGGATGAGTTAAAATGTTCAAGAATTTTTGACTTACTTATATTTGCCTGATATGGACTTTCAAATAAGGTCTACCAATTTCTCATCCTTTTATTGTTATGTTTAATTTTGGTTACTTCCGCTGCAATTTGCACTGCCTCCAAAGGTCTAATAAGAATAATTTGTTCATAGAAATTGACAATAATTATTCGTGTAAGAATGCAAATGTAATCTACACTCATATTGTAGAAAAATCATAGCAGCTTGATTTTATGTTGACAGGCCACTTATGTACTAAGCCAATAATGTGTAAGTGTTTATTGATTAAGCTTATCTGTCTATTAAGTTTTCATATTTTAATAGGTATAATTGAACAAATCCAATCAGTCGCTGTAGCCAGCCCTTTGACGTCTTTGTTTCTACATAAGTATATATTAAACATAATTTAGATGCATGTTTAATACCCTAAAAACCAAAAAAGCATTGTAAACTAATCATAAATCAATAATGTACCTCAATTAAAGTTGAAAAATTACTCATTTTTCGCAAAATTTCCTATATTAGCTTTGAAAATATGAATAAAACTATCAATACCTTTATGTAAAGTTTTTATTCGCAGTTTGTAAATATCAAGTTGTGATGTATGTACAAGTTACAACTTGTATAAGCAAATTGTACAATTTGCAATTTCTTAGTGTTAAAAATGCATTAGTTAATTACAACGTTGACCATTCTAATGACAAACAATTAATTTGTACCAATATCTCCTTTTGATCTATTAAAATGACATGGTTACTTATTAAGTATTTATAAGTAATATAACTGTGGGCATAATTTAACTATATAATATGTCATAGAGTACTTATATTTTAGTAATCTGGATTAAAATAGTTCAGAATTAGACTATTAATATGTCCATAATTCATGAAATATTCAATTATTGCATTATCCTCATCCCAATTACTGTAAAACCTATATAAAATTATTCATCTCATTTTTTGGTTACTACTTGAACGCAACATATATAATATAATCTGTATTATAAAGCAAAGTTTGTCTCTCTGTTTGTATGAATATATGAAAACGAGTCACTGGGCACACGGTATATAGTGCTCTATGATGTATATCATAAACATATTTTGATCTAAAAAATAGTAATGTAGTCTCGTATTAATGAAATATTGTAAGCGTGTTCATATAGCTTCGAACGTGTATACAGAGCGCACTCTATATTGTACTTCATGATGTAAATCATATAAATATTTTTGATATAAGAAATAATAATGGTTTTGGAGAATTGGGCGAAAAAAATGATGCCGAACACGTTTCTAAGTACCTAGGACTCCTTCTAATATGTTATAATATATCCCAACATATGGGTTGTGTAGATGAGCTGATGTGCCCTGAAGCACGTTAAATTCTTCTCCCACCGCTTCCCCGAGCATCAAGGAACCCTCTTAATATCCCAAAATACACCCCAGCCCTCAAGTTCTACAATGTGAAGTACTGGGACAAGATACCGTATAAACTAAACTGTCGACGCATTTCTAATACCAAGGACCTTTTCTAATATGCTATGAACACCCCGACCAACGGTTCTGACGATCCATCCCTTAAAATGGGATATGTATAATACTTGATTAGTCCAATAAATGATAACGAATAGGAGTATAACACACTACCTACTATGTTTCTAAGTACCAGGATATAAATTTTTATTTAACACCATAACACAAAAATTCAAAAAAAAAAAAAAAAGTACATAGTACATGCATAAAAGTAGATGGTTCACAACCCGTGGGCCGTGGATATGTAATAACTCATAGTATATTATATGTTTTTAGATTTTATAAACTACTTTGGTTTCTTGCAATTATATAGCACAACCTAAGGGCCGGTGTATATTTTTGGATATTAGAAAGGTTTCTGGATGCTCAGGAAAGCGACGCATGAAGAATTTAACCTACTTTGGGCTCAGGAGTTCTACTATACAACCCGTGGCCTGAGTGTATTCTAGCCTATTCTAACGGGTCCTTCATGCTTAGACACACGGCGGCAGTGGAGTTTAAACTGCTTTGAGGCCCAGTAATTAATCTGTACAATCTGAAGGTCGGGGTGTATTTTTGGATATTAAAAAGGTTGTTTGATGCTTAGAGAATCCGGAATGATTGAATTTGACCTACCTCGGGGCCGAGCCGTTCACCTGAACAACATGTGGTTCGGAGTGTGTTATACCATATTATAAAAGGGTTCTAAATACTTAAAAACGCGACAATCGTGCAATTTAAACTGGTTTGGGGCCCAACACATCAAATGTACAGCCTGTGGGATAGGGATATTAAATGGGGTATTTTACGGGAAGTTTCTTCATCATTCAATAATTTTATCGTCCGAATATAATATAAATTGCGATGAAATTGCACACGAAAATAATATCTTGCAATAATATTACCCATAACAATTTTGTCTCACAATGATAACGTACACGACAATTTTACCATACAACAATTTTGTCTGTAACCTTTTTATCAAAATCATATTTGCCATGTTGTCAGCGCAGAACTTCCGGCATTTGGCCGATGTGTGTGAGGGAACACCATATTGGGTGCACACATAGTTGCCTTTGGGTAGGTGACCTTGAGCCATGGCAGTATGGTGAACCTCAACACGTTGTAGTAGGCCTCCTGGGCGGTTTTCTCCCCAGCCTTAAAAAGAAGGGAGGTATCTTCTTCCCGTCGGACGCCACGACTCCAGGACCATTGTTTGGGCCGTATGTTTTGTACGGAACACCCCTTTAATCTCCTCTGGTGATACCCCAAGCCAACAGTCATTCCGACCATTGTAGACCTGGTCAATGGTGAAAATGCTGTAGATCCATTTACCTTAATCCACGCACGAACTTTCTTGTACCTTTGCACTATCCTTTCCTTCAGAGTGCTTGTCATCAGGTGGCGTGGGGTCCTTGTGTAAGAGGACAACCTCAAGCACTCCTTCAGACCCATCCTGATTGTCCCCTCGCCCACGTCAAACTCGTTAGAGAGGCTATCCTTCTTGATCTTCTTCTTTAGGTCCCCCAGAAACTCAGAATCCCTTTTCAAGCTGTGTGCCCTACTTCGTTCTTTCCTTGAGAGGTATTTTACATCCTTTTATCATCTTGGTCACCTTGAAAATGAGGCTCCTGGAGCACTTCACAATGTCTAAAATCCCTGCCACCTCAATTTTGGCATCTAGAAGGTCTGAGATCCTTTGCTGTTTTGCTTCTTGCTCACTCATGATGAAATATTTGAGAAATGTTGATAAGTGTTTACTTATGCAGAAAGGACAGGAGATTCGGAATGTCTAGGAAAAAATCACAAAGTCTCTTTATTTTATTACATATATAGTATTTATTAACATTCTAAGTATTTATTAACATTCTAAGTTTTGCTTCCAAACTCTGTATACATACCGAAATATAGGATATGAACAATACTTATATCCCATAATATCATTCCAAATTGAATTAAAATATGCAATCGTATACATCAATAAATTTAACATCATTTTTCGGCCAAATGGCCCAAATGGTCATTCGGTGAAATGTACGTTCGGGAAATTCTTCTTTGGCAAAATGTACATTCGGCAAACTGTCCGTTTTATAACATTGTCCTTCGGCAAAAATGTTTTCGGCTGTAAGTTCTCTCACGATCTTAAATATCAAAGAAGCAATTTTTTTTTTTTTTTTTTTTTGTCGATGCCTAATTACTCCGGGAAATGCTGGATACTCAGGCTAGTAATAACTAATAAGAAATAGAAACATGTAAAAAGTATCAAATATAAAAACACTAGGACCTTTTAGCTACCTCTAAATATTTATATAAATGAATTAAACTTTGTCAATCATTTCTTTTTTTTTTAATCAAACGGAACACTTTTAAAATTCCATACAAAAAAAAAAAAAAAAAAAAACACGAAATAATTCTGGCCCTAATACACAAACGTGTATGACATACGATACACCAACTGTGGATTAAAATATTTCCCCTTCTAACTATGTACTTAGGAGAAACTTGGGATAAACATATACTTTATTCATTATTAAGTCTTTAGCCTCCAAGTACAGTGTCATATTTTTACCTTTGTAAGTACGTATATAAGGTACATTTAGTTAATTATAAAAAGAAGCTTATGTCTCCCCAGTTTATAGACTATAATAATTAAGGTAAGGCATTTGAAAAGTAAAGAATATCATTTTTTTCTAAAGATTATGTATATACTACCGGACCAACTGTTTTTTTTTTACTCATCTCTATTATGCAAATTTTGAGAGTTTAAGAGTAATTTGTTTGCTATGTTCCGATAAGCAATGCCGTAGAACACAAAATTAGCTGTCGATTGTTAAGAAAGACATTGTCCTAGTCAGTTTTAAAGAATAAGCTGAATTCTTCTATTCTTGACTTCGCCAGGAAGATGAACAAGTCCCCTTCAGCGGTGTCTAGGGCTCTAAAAAAGGCAGGAATAAAGTATCGGCAGTATATTCCCGCCCTATGTTGACAGAACAGCAGATATTAGTCCGAATGGAGCGTGCAAAAAAGACACTGAACCACCTCAAGGGAAGCTATGGACTGATTGTGATCTTTTCTTATAAGAAGATTTTTACTATTGACCCTGTCAAAATTATTCACCCAAAATTCTCCCATTTATATAATCAATCGTCAGGATTTCTGCTTAGGTATTCCAACAAGATGGATCACCTATCTACACCCCAAAGAAAGCCCAAGAGTGGCTCCAGGTCTACATGCAGTTCTGGGCAAGGTTATTCTGGACGCCAGAGAGCCCAGACCTCAACCCTAGACTATTCCATATAGATACTCGTAGAATCCAAGGCCTGCTGGAGACACCACAACAACACCACGCCCTGAAACCTCAATTAACAAGGCATGGGCCTCAATGAGTGCCGATTACATCTGGAGGGAATGTAGCAGCTTCCACCACGGTGGTGCACCGCCTGGAACTGACCATCAATTATGAGGTCTGATACATTGACTAAAACATGTTTTTGGGATTCAATTAGTAATTAATTAATAGTAAATATATCCCTTCCCAAAATCCGCCCGTGTAAACATACCATTTTTATACATGTTTCCAAGCGTTTGCCTTCTCTGAAGATCTTTGTATCTGGAGTTGCTTACGTAACAATAACAATGAAATCCCTAGATACAGTAAATTAACATCTAACCATAATAAACTGCATAAAGGCTTGAGGTTGCGAGATAAAAAAACTAAAAGTTCCGTTTCACTTTGTTTAAGTACGAAAATTGTAAGGCCCAAGGCAAAATAATATATATATATATAAAGAACTCTTTACCCATAGCCAGTAGCCTGGGGCGGCGTCAAATGGGTTTATTTTAGTTTTTAGTTCTTGGCACTTCACTTTCAAGCATTCTATTTTTTTTGGAATACTTAAATCAAAGGCTATTCTATCATTTGAGGGGCTTTGTTTTTGAAATTTTTCTGTGAAAAAAATTACAAAAATCCATTGTTGTTCAACAAAAGTTTAATATTTTGGAATTTAAGTTTCAAATGTAAAATTTTTTTAAATACTTATTATATATTAAAAAAATTTTTAATATTAAATTTGTTATTAAATATTTAAACAAAATTTAGTAAAATATTTAAATTTGCGAAATATATATCTATTCACAAAAAACTTAATTTTTTTTCTAAAAAATTTAAAAATCTATAAGAAATCACAAAAAAAAATCATCAAAACTCACAGCTGTTCTCAATTTTTTGGAAACTAAATTAAAAATTTAAGTCTAGTCATAAAAAATTTCAAAAATCCGCTGCAGTTCACAAAAAATTAACTTTACACATATTTTATTCTCATTATTTTTTTTGGATTTTTGGGGTGGGGCTACAGCCCCTCCAAAACACCCCTTGCAGGCGGCCCTTTAAATGTAGCTATATTGTTAAGGATTTTAATTCAGTAATACCATAAATATCGCTCCCCTTCACCTCGTGCTCTCAAAAAATCCCATCCCTATATGTAAGGAAATAACAATGTAACAACGATTGTGTGTAGCTAAAGGCCAGTGTGTCCTATTAAAATGGAAAAGAAAAGGGGTCAATACGTCTGTATCATGACGTTACCTTTATTGTCCATGCAATCTTTCATGGGCAAAGAAAGATCAGGGCAATCTTTTCGTTGTTACCCAATTATTCTTCCCAACTATGGAACTTTTGTTCCATTATTGTTACCAATTGTTTGCAGCATAACAATAGCTAATTATAATTCAACCAATCAATATTTAGACCACTGATTAGAATAAACGAAGTAAAATCATCGCCAGCTGACAACAAAATCCCTTGTATATGTTAGTGTTGGTGAGATAACGCCGTGTTTTATTATTAAAACAAAGTTTTGTTTGTCTTTTTGTCTGTTTGTTGACATCCAATAACTCTGAGCTGCATACTCCAGCTAATAATTATTATAATCAAAAAATCAGCAAATTATTTGTTATTGTTTCAGTTTGTTAGCTTTGCTTGTAATTAGGTATACAAACTATGCATATGTTTATCTTTACCTCCTAAATTAGATTGTATAATTAATATTACTTATCTATACACCTTCATATTAATGAGTAAAAATGATTACGATATTTAGAAGTATTATTATAATTGCTAATTAATATATAATTATTACTTAGAACAAAATAAAATCGCATATTTATGAATGACACTCACTATCTTGAAGCAAAAAATTACAATGATGAATAATTACAAACGTACATGAATTATATTAGTTAATTTGTCGTTACTGAGGGTTATGAAAAGATATGATATTGGGTGGGCAGGGGTCGATCAAGTTTAAAAAGGACAGCTAACTTTCTACTAAAGTTTGATAATTACCTAATTATTGCTGTGTACGTAGTATCGAGATGAAATTGTTTGTTAAGGATATTTGAACGTCTTTTATAATAAAAATCAACGTTTTTTGTAATGGTGGGACGATTAATCGTAATCGGAAATCGGAGAATTCGGTATTTTTCTGAAATCGGCATCCGGAAAATAATGTTTAATTTGTGATTCCAATTCTTATTTATTACTTTTCTGAGTCATGAAAAAAAAAAAAAAAATAGCCCCCCCAAATAAAGGAATTTTTACATTGTGATAAAAAATTTAATATTTGAAATTTAATTTAATTTCCAAATCTAATAAAAATAATTTTTTTTTCACTGAATAACTGTATTTTTGACATTTTTCTCCGAAAAATTAGATATCAAAAAATTCTATATTAAAGATTTAATATTTAAAATTTTTCCAAAATTGATTTTATTTCTTGTAAATGTCTATGGATTTTAGAAATTTTTCTACAAAAAATTAAAATTTTTGTGAATAACTGTGAATTTTTGTTTTGATTTTTGATTTTTTTTTGTGGATTTGGATTTTTTTTTTAAAAGTAAGTTGAAATTTTGTCTCGAAAATTTTAGTATTTGAAATTTTTTCCAAAACATTGAATTTTTCAAATTTAAAAATACAAAAAAATAATTTTTGTATTTATGTTTTAAAAAAGTTCATAAAACAAGCTAACTCCCCCCCCCACCAAAAATATATATAATCCTGTGGACACGCCCCTGATAGCAAAATGGTATTTTAACTATTAATTTTAATTTTTAAACTTTAATTTTAAACTTTAATTTTTTTTATTTGTCCCATCCCTAGTTTTTGTAAGTTAATAAAATATCTTTTAATGTATAGGGCTCTTAATCGTAAGGATTTTTAGTATTAAAAGAAACACGAAAATTAACATGGATACTCTAACCATTAGAAGAATGTTAGAAAGGAGAGCAAGTTAGCTGTTATTCTATTACATTTTTTGTCTTTCGAGCAGCTACATAATTAAGGGAATAAACACAAATATCAGTCCATATCTAGTATGGATAGAGACTGGAATTACTCTATTGTTGACCCTCAATTAAACTCCGAGTCCACCAGGGCCTTACACTTCGAACTCCCCAACAAATTTTCAGCATTACTTTCTATCATTAACTCTTGTTTATGTGGTCAACAACAACAAAACTCGGACACATTAATTGCTAGTCCTTCGTGGGGATAAAATATCATTGTCTCAAATTTTACGAAATGTGCTACAAGCAGCAATGGGTGGAAGGGAATAAAATACATATGCCACTTCATATCTTGCAAAACATAGAGATGAATAACTCCATTGTAAATCCTCATTAACACTCTGAGTCCAACAGGCAGCTTAGCTGTCATGGCGTTTGATTAGATTCGTTGCTTGTAAGGAAATAAAAACAAATCCCATAACGGATCTAGCAAAGACATAGCAGGAATTATGTTCTCTGATTTCAATCTTAAATGAGTTCAAGAATTCATGGATAACTCCCCAACAAATCCTCAGTGTTAGTTTCAATCATTTATGAGCACAGGCACATGCGATTACTTTATATTAGAATGTTCTCTGTTCAGGCATGAAATATGTTCAGACTGTTCAGGTTGACAACAATGAAGGCACTTGCACGCTAAAAAACGCTCAGGATTACATTACTTATAGTGGTGGAGCGCAGGTTTCACACACAGTTTTTGAAAGTGAAGGACCAATAATTGTAATAAAAAAATGCTAATTTTTGCTACTAAATATATGTTGGATAAGTATCTATCCTCACTTGCCCGGACATGTCCTCTTTTTAAATACTGTCTGGATACATTATTAAAAATTAATTTAATGTCCGGTGTTTTCTTTTTTACGTGGATTTTCAAGACGTCAATAAAGGAAAATCGATCTCCTTAATTTAACATGCAAACACAATAGGGATTTTCAGTAATCATACAAAATGATCAAAATTTTACCTCAATCTACCCAATTTCAAAATATTTATTCTCTCTTCCCTAAAAACGACACTAATTGGACCACATCTCCATTATTTAGGAATCAAAATATAGAAATCCTAGCTAGCTGTATTATAATTTTAAATTCTCTAAAAGTGGGTGCCTATAGAGGATTGTTGCTATTGGCTTTCCTTATAATGTATTGTTAATACTTCTTGAATCTCAGACAACGAGAGTTATAAATTCCTTAGTCTAAGTAATCATCTACCATCTTTCTTTACTTATTTTTAACTTGAATCTTTTTTTTTTAGGAAGAGTTTTTAATTTGATTATTTATTTGGTCCAGTCCAATTGGAACCAATTATTTGAATTTTTCTTTAAAATGTTGATAGTTAATTAAGCCAAGTGAAACATATAAAAGATATAAAAGATTTGTATAAACCGCATTGCGTATATCTTGCAAAAAATATTCCTGTTTTTATTGAATTGCATTACAATATTAATATGTGATATTTTAGTTAATTATATAAATTATTCTATTATACATATAACGGAATCATTTAAAAAAAGAAAATCACCCACAATGACGTCTCGAGGGATCAATTATACCTTCTTTAAGGACTGACAAGTCAGCTTGGACTGGACCGGACTGGACTACGGTCCGACGTAAGGGTAATTTATGAGTTTCAAAGGTTCCATGTATCGATAATTTTTTCGTGGCTTCATAATCAATCTACAACCTGATTGATCTAAAATTAATCCCAGATAATCCCCGACGAAATATAAAAAAAAAGAGTAAACAAAAATATCCTGCATCCATAAAGGAACGCGGTTGAAGCTAATAACAATTAAGGAAAAGATCCATTGCAAATTGATCGGACCCTAGATGAATCGATAAGTCGTTGTACTATTTAATCAATGATCCAGAAGCTTCTGAAGACAGTGATGACTAGTCAAGGACTGGGAGTCGATGGTCAACTAGGTCCCGGAGAAATGTCCAAAAGATCAGATTAAGAATGAATCGAAACCCTAAATATTTATATTCAAAATGGCATCAGAAATTGGAACTTTGCAGTCATCAATGTATACCGGGCCAACCGTTATTATTTCCATTGTCTCCCATGCGTGGAGACATTGTAAATCGTCTTCCTCGATGTCTCAGTCTACTTTCCGATGCCCTTTTGGGCCAATTCCGATCGGAGGAGCACTGCTATTCCAATCCTCTTTTCGCACTGTGTGCTCATGGTGGCAATTAGGACAATGTGTTTCTTAGCAATTTACAGTTAATTATATGTTTTACAACATTGTTCATAGAAAATTGTAAAAAAATGAGTCTTAACCTCTCAAAATTTGCATAGATAATAGTTGGCGTAGTAGGTTCGTTTTTAATTTTTAAGCTAAGTTACAGTCAGTAACAAATATAAGCTAAACGAGCAAAAAAAAAAAAAAAAATGGAGAAGTCTTGTAAATTGTTTAAATTGTTAGAAATTTGTACGCTAAAGCTCTGATTTGTCTTTAGTTACTAGCAAAAATAGGTAATGGTTCCAATATTTAACTTGTGGTCACTCCTTGGTTGAAGGAAAACAAACTAAATAACCGTTTCACATCAAGATAACTCTTATTCATTGGTTGAAAATCACAAGAATGACATAAATAAATAATTCAATTAATGGGAAAATCGATATGACCTTCTTCATGTCCAGACATCCATCGCTCAAATATTTTGTATGATGTTATCTTGCGTCAAATGTTTAAGTTCCTCTCGATCAGAATTTGGTATCTCTTTTGTAATGCCATCAAGAAGGGTGGTTGGAAGTTCAGGAACAATTTATCCGTACATAATGTAATTTTTTCTACTCTCGCTTATAGGAGGTATTGGTTAACAACGAGAGTTTTATTGAATTAGTAGTTTATAAAAAATAAACTCAGAAGTATATTTTAAAACTTCTATTTTTATTTTTTACTAAATATTACTTTGTCTCATGAATTATTTTTAATACTTACGAACAACCTTGTATATTGTATATATTTTGAGGGGATCGTTAGGGTTTTTGCAAAATCTTTTTTGAAAAAAGAATAATTTGAAATTCTTTTTTATAGCTTTTTGATGGATGTATTATACTTGCATAAAATTGTTTTGTTTAACGATATATCGCTAATCTAATATTTTAAAAAATACTATTTTTTTCATCTTTGGGATCTCAAAGTTGAATTGAGTTACAATTCCAAAATTTAATTTCTTATCTAGCCTACTAGTTTCATGAAGTGATTTTTCTATAAAAAGTTTCAATTTCAATTTGTTTATTCTTGTTGTTCTTGATGAAGTCAAAGAGGATAAATCTTTTCTTTATATCCAGAAGAATATTGTGTATATACAACAAAAGGAAGCATTTTGTAGGTCAAACAAGAATATAAAAATCAATAATTACTTTTCCTTTAAAAAAAATATCAAATATAAGAAAATAATAATATTTAGTTGGATTCAACTTATATTTGATGCATCAAACCTTTCTATTGTACGACCTAAATTCCGTTTATTTTGCTAAAATGTATGCATATAAGTCGGACTGGTTATTTTTAATGCCTTTATTATAAAAAAATACCTATATTAATCAGTCGGACAAGAGAAATTGAAAAATCGGCCGTTTCGTGCAAGCCACCTATTAGACCATGTTTAGTATAAAGTAACCGTTTAAACCGTTATTTTCAATTATGAGGTTTCCTTACACAACCAAAAAAACAGCCAAGACAATAATAAACAAGCCTTGTTTTCGTCTGATGTCTCTAAGTATAAGAATGTCGGAGCAATAGTAAAAAAATGGAACGCATCTGCGATCTTATCCACGCCGGTGTCAGTACTGAGAAGGCTACAGAACCCGTTGGCATCTCCACACAGACTACCACACGAGCGTCCTCTCCTATACAACCAAGAAGAACCAAAACTTATTCAGCAACAATATGGCTGACTTCTGGCATGCCTCCATATGGTACGACATAGACTTCGTTGTCAAGAGCTGCCCATCTCTTCAGTGGCGTGTCGAGCCTGTTATTGTTTTTGAAGGAGTATATATTGAATAAAAAGTATTGCTAAACATAGCATTTAAACATATCAAAAATTGTTTTGGAGTTTTCTTGTCTTGATTCCATAAAAATCACGTTTTTCGTTATTTAGTCTTGCTCCTGCAAGTTTTGGATCCCACTCTGCATATGAACTGGAATAGAGAAATAGGGTAATCCTTCGAGTAGGGTTGTTGCTACTTCTAAAAATTATCAACAGTGTAATAATACTTATTTATAATGGATTTATACAATGACAATGAAAGACTAGAATGTATGCGAGTTTTCTTGTTGTCGTTGGCAACCTGAACAGTTTTAATTATTTTCTAATTTAGTAAACATTATTATTTAATTCTTGAGGATACAACATAACTGTATAAAGTGTAACCACGAATGTATGTCACAAAAATGAGAGAGAGCAACACTGAAAATTTGTTGGGGGTGTTGGAAATGTAAGTCCCTGGTGGAGTCGGAGATTAATTGAGGATCGAAAACAGAGTAATTTACGTCTCTATCCTTATTAGCGTACTAGGAAAACTGCCCTGGGGAAAATTGCTAGTCGAAGATCCCCTGGAGGAAATTTTTCAGTTTCAAACTTCATGATGAATAACAACACAATATAAATTTGCTTAATATTATTTATGACAAATATCTAAACATATTTGTTTGTTCCATCCCTCAAGGGAGTACCTTCAAGTGTGAGTAATATTATTGCAACAATTCCCTTGCAGTTTTTAAATTCAATCCAATTTTGTAAGAAATTAATCGAGATGATTGGTAGGGAGGGGGGGGGCTATATATCTTAGCGCCTCTTAAAATATTGTTGAAGAATCCGCCCTCGGATTGGGCCAGGGTTACTCTGGAATTGCTAAAAACCACTTCTAATTCATCCAGAGGGCTTGAAAATATTTTTTTGGTGTTAGAAGGGTCCCTTGGATGTATGTGATGCTTTGGGTGGTTTTATAGGATTCAGGGGTACCTTCAAGTATTTTGCGCAATCCGAGGCCTTGGAACTATTTTTTGATATTAGAAGGGTTCATGGATGTATTGGATAAATTGGCGGTGGTTTTTAACAATCCCACACTATTCCGGGGATACTAGCGAATCCGAGGGTTGAGAGAATTCAACCATATTTTAAGCGGCCCTAATCTATTTATTCCCTCCCTCCCTCCTCCTACATTTCTATAATATTATTCACAGTTGAAGATACTCCCTTGTGGGATGGAACAAACAAATATGTTTAGATATTTACCATAAATAATATTAAGGAAATTTATAATGTGTTATTATTCATCATGAATTTTGAAAAAATACTGGCAATTTTCTCCACGGCAATTTTTCTAACTGCCAATTTTCGTCAATGGCAGTTTTCCGCACACGCCTTACTAGATATTGACTGATAATTGTGTTTATTCCCTTACTTTTATAGCTACTACACGCACATTTAATGAAACATCAAACATTCTCTAGTTTTCAGTATTACGATATTCATTTTTGGTCCTTTTTTTACATATCAAAAATGTTTATAATTTGTAACCTGTAGTCGTCAGAGATATTGTAAGTTCACTCTGCTGCCACCAAATGTTGAGTACGGATACATTAGAACTGACGAGGATGGTAGTTTTTTAAAAATTCTGGTGATATTGTGGACACAAACGTTATTCAAATAGCTACTCACTTCAGTACTCCTTATTATTAAATTAATTGTGAATGTTTAACCTTATCTTGATTATATTCAGTAGCTTTGTAAAAAATTGAAGACGTATATAATTTATTCGAGAAAATAAAACTTTATAAAACAATTGAAAAATATATTATATCATATAAATAGTAAATTAATAGTTGATTAAAACAGGGTTTCAGTGTATGTACAATTAAAACAACTATAACTATACTTTTTCAAAACTACAGTATGTTTGGTATTGTATTGCTTGGACTCATCTTAGTTTCCATGGTCTTCTTATCAAGAAAATGGTGTATTGGTCCAATAATATCTGTAAATAACTCAAAAAAACTACATGGAAAAATAGTGGTTATAACAGGAGCAACGTCCGGTATTGGAAAAGCAACCATTCGGGATTTGAGTCAACGGGGGGCAAGGTAAAAATAATTTTATGTTGTTTTAAACAATCTATATCAATCATTTGATTCACATATTAGGGGTTTCTTTCTCGGCATCCTGTTTTCCTTGGAATTTTACGTGCATGAAAATTTCAAGGGAAATCTAACATTTAATTAATTTATAATATAAATTTCACTTAGTTTTACAGGTTTTATCTTATCTAGTGGTAATCATTTATTCAGGCTTGTGAAGAGCGTTCCATGGAACGTGCGTTCAATGAAAGGAACGGATTTTTTTTTTTAACGCTCAACGCTAAAAATGAGATTTTAGCAAATGGACAAAGCTCTTCTACTTTTGTGAAAATAAAATATTGTTATTTTTAGTCCACTATTAGTGTTTAAACTTTAGTTTGATTAATGTTTTTATGATTCCCATTAACATTTTAGACAAAAAAACTTTTGGTACCCAGAACATAATTGAAGTCGTTGTCGTTTTTTTACATTCAATTTAATTTAGCAATCTCATTTTGAGTATCCGACTTTTTTATGATTCAAAAATTGTATTGCTTCACTTAGCAAGCACGTTAGTGTATGTATATATACTGTACAAACCTGTTACTACCTTTTAATTAGAACGCTGAACAGAACGATGGACACTGAACAAAAAAAGAAAATTTAAACGGAACCCTGAACGGAACGCCAAAATAGTGGGACGCTTATAGGCCTGCTTTTTATGATTTGTATTTTTTTAAGAGTAATCAAAAGGTTTTCAGAGGACATTTATTAAACAAAACCCTCTGAAAATAATCCTAGGCACAATTTTTATTCAATATATTAGCCCTCATTCCTTATAATTGCCTCAATCCGAGGCTTAAATCACTTATAGACCTTGGCTATATAGTTATACTCTAGCTTGGCCCACTCCATCTTGATTGAAGCCTCTAGATACTGGCCACTCCAATGAGGAGTAACACACAACCCTACGAGCCTAGATAGGGTTCGCAACTGGAGAGGACTAGACCATATGTTCAAGTCCCAAATGTCCGTAAAATTGTCTCTCAGGAAGGCATGGGTCTCTGCGGTGGGATGACAAGGAGCTTATCCCCAACTTTTCTCTGCCCTAATGTAGAATTTTCTTATCCAGAATTTCGTTGTAAGTATCTGCATTGAGCCACTCCTTCTTCTCCGCCAAATGGAGGGCAGACTTCGTCTCTGCTTGCCACTGGATTTTTTTCTTCTGTAGAAATGTCTCACTTAAGCAGAGACATTCTCTGGATGTTCGGATGAGGTGTTGCGGCTGTTCTGCTTATTCACAGATACATCAATGTTGAAAATTTTCTATTTTTTGTCCTTGAATAAATTTAGAATTTTCTTTGCTCTTTCCTCCGTCTCAGGACTAGTTTTCAGAGATAAGATATTTTGATTTCCTCCTCAGTGATTTTGAGCTTATGTCATTACGGATTGAAAATAATAAAAAATGTACCACTAGACGAAATCAACCCTGCATGTAATCTATCAAAATGTGCTTGTTTATCATTTAATATAAAAAAAAAATAATTGCGGGTCAGATCGGGTTATGGAACTAAAAAAAGATGCACCGACAAGCGCCAAAAATAAATTGGTTTATCATTAGTGATAATTATAAAAATAAAGAGTATGACAGTTAAAAATATATATATGGATAGGACTAGTTTTAAATGTATTATTTATTTTTCACTCTCCGTTGGTCAACATCTATTTTTTTAAATGGTAAAAAATAAACCCAAAAAATAAAAGTATTTAATTATATGAATTCAGTAAAAGATTATAATAATTAAGTACTTTCAATTTGGTATCATTTTGTAACTATTCCATTCATTTTGCACTCGTCAATATCAATTAAAATGCTAAAAATAATAATAATTTAAAAAAGCCAATGTTAAATTAAAAAAACCCACGTGCTTTCTTTGTTAAGGCCAGTATTTTTCACCTTCTGTGTTACTAGCATAGATTTTGTGTTTGTTAACCTAAACATCCAAGTTGGAAGGAGGTTATGTGAGTCTCTGTGTAAGCGGGACTACGGAAAAAGTTACAAACCTCATTGGTTAAACGTTGTAGAAGATTTCAGGCTTAATACATTTTCTGAGGCATTTTGTCATGCTTTCAGTGAACAAAAATAAGTCCGTGTTTTAAAATACCTTAATAACATGAATTTCAGTATTTAACAAGATATAATATGTAATTCATACGGTAAAATATTAAATTGAAGAAAATTTAAAAAAAAGAAGAAAAAAGTCCAATAAATCAAAAGGAAAAACAAAGAAACAACTTTTAACAGTTAATTAAATTCACTGAACCTCGATTAAAAATGGCTAAGTATACTTGTACATCCTGAAGAAGGCACTATCAAGATAAATAATGAATTCCATTTAATTTGATTTAATATTTTTGGAGCATACACAAAAATATTAGTGATAAAATATAGATTCAACAGAATAAGAAACATTTTATTTCTGATTATTAATATATAAAAATAAATGCATACACTAAACAGTAATGCTATTTTCTAACAAGATCCCGTTATCTACTGGTAAATGAAAAACCTTTATACATTTACAAAGCCATGAATTTTTTAGTTGAAAAATCCATGAAAAATCAGAGAAATATTTCGATTACGACCATAGGACGTACTTTATAAATAATTGTAATTTGCTAACCATAGACTGAAAGTTTGCTTCCTAAACAAACAAAAAACATCACAAAAAATCCAGTATCTATTTAATAACAATTAACAACTAGTGTTCAAAGTTACATACACAAATACAGTAATACATACGAAAATTTGCATGTTTTTTTTTTTAAAACAGAATCTCCTAAATTTACAGCAGATGGTTCTTTTAGGAGTAACTAAACAAAAAAAAAAGAACTAGCTAAAATTAGTTAAAATCATGCATTTGTACAAAATACTCCTGTTATTAAAATTAATTATTGAAATGTGTAAATATAACATTACATATTCAATCTAATGCAAAAAAAACAGAAACAATAATGTACATATGTAATTTTACTTTTTTTGCAACATAACGTCGTAGAACAAATTGATTTTCTGTCTAAAAATTTTCTGGTGCGTTATATTTAACTCTATTTTTTTGGCCTAAAAATTTAATTTATCATGTGAACAATGTTTCATAGAAGTGTAAAAACGAAAAAAAAGAAAGATTTTTTGATTCTTTTTTTTCTTATTACTAATTACCTACTTAACTTATTTCATGATGCAAAACTATATTAGAATCTATTCCCACTTTAAAAAAACGTTGAAATCTAACACACTATAGTTAAATATTATAGAAAAAGGTGCTTTTTTAATTTTATTGGCACATGTGTAATATAAAACATTTAAGGGTTACATTATAAATTATAATGATTGACTTAGCTGGGTGTTTTATATTTGAATATCTAATTGCCTTCTAATTAAATAAGAAAATAGATGTAATATATCAAAAGAAAGTCACAAAAGAAAAAGAAATATCGAATGTACATACACATTAGGTAACACATGGTGCTATTTTTTTAAATTAACCTCATTTGGAGTGTGTAAAAATCTTCAAAAGACAGCTGTTAAAATTTCCTGCCAATCTTTTTTTAGTTTGTGAGTTAATGTGGTAATTCTGACGCTACTTTCGTTATTTCCAAATAATGGATCCAAAACAATGTCTTGTTCTAATTTTAAACTACTTCTTGACAGAATAAAATTTGTTAGCCCCGGGAATTTTTTAGCCTCTGTGCTACATGCAAAGGGGTTGCGTTTGCTACAGGGTGTAACAACGTAATCTTCCGAACTTTTATCTATAAACGATTCACTTACTAGCCAATACACCACCTTATAGTCAACAATATAATATCTAAACCCTATTTTATTTTTAGTAGAATAACACGGGTTGTGATAACTTCGATGAGCTGGGTACAGTATTTTCTAAGATGACAGGGATCGACAAAATAAGGGGTTGCAGAGTTGACAAAAACCCTGATGGAGACATAAGAGACTCAATCTTGCCTCTAAATGCACTGCCTTCTAAGGATATTTTGCCGCATACCTTCTTTTAACTGAATCCAATAGATTATTTTGTATGGAGCTACCTTCATTCAAAGGTCAACTGATGCTCTCACACCACCAAGAAGTTTTTGATCGACTCTGTTGTCCGGAAATGGTAGAATTTATACCCAACTCTAGTTTCCAGAGCCTGCACACGGCTCAGGACCCAATTCCAGCTCGTTATTGAGGACAATATATGCTTAATTGAGTCAAATATATTCGCAATGATTATATCTGCTGCTCAGTTTTTTGAAATAACTTTAAAAATCACCATATCATGATAAATTAAAGTAGATTAATCAAAAGCGCCGGACTTTATTCTTATACCCTGTATTTTGAAAGTAAGAGGCCATTATTTTTGAGACGTCAAGGCTACAAAATAAAATAAAATTTAATAATGCATTTAATCGAATACCAAAATGAATGTTCATTTGCTGATTTTAGCTGGATGTTTGTGCTTACACCGAGTGCACAAACTAGTTAAGTCTGTGTTGGTCAAACTTTTTTTATCCTAACAATATTTTTGGCCTTGCTTTCTTAAAAATAACTAAACCAAAAATTGTTGTACATCTTGTAATTGTATGAGGCACAATGTGTGCCGTGAAACGCAGTTCCAGTTATTCTGATATGAATAAAGCAGAGTGGGGATAATTGATGCACAGAGATATGAGCTAAGTTTCTATGAGTTACGCTCCAGGAGTAGGGACTAAACAAGATATTAAGAGACAAAGTATACCATTCAACCATTTTTCCACCAGGTAGACTTGACGTGGTAAAAATAAATTTAATTTCCTCCAGCGTTGAGTGTCCGATGGTGGACAATATATGTAGTATTTCCCTCATTTTAAAATATTTATAAATGGTACTAACGTTATGTCGGCCCTTTTCTAAGACCTAGAACCACGGATCAGTTCCCCCTCGTCATTCAAAAAAGAAGGAAAAATTGATCCCTTGTGACTTCCTTGTGGTGTTTTCCTTCTTCTTTTTTTTCAATTTTTATATTTACATTTATAGGTCTGTTTATGTTCTTATCACACATGGAATCAAAAACAGCAAAAAAGAGTAATCTAAAATTTGAGCAAGTAGACGTACAAGATAATCATGTATATTTTTGGGCATCCGGAGTCTTTAAAACGATAGTTTTGACCACACTTATTCCTCCTTTTCCTTCTCTCTTCTCTTTTTTCTTCTGTCTACATCTTTCTACATCCCTCTCTTTTTCTACCTTCATTCTTTGTTTCTACCGAGTGGTCTATTTGAATCGGAAGATTTACTAATTTAATAATTAATGAAGGGTAAGTCCTTGAAATAAATTCATATTTCGATATGTTAAAGCATAAACAACTTGTTACAAATAAACCTGAGCTCTGTAGCTTACGTATTAGTCGAGAAAATGACACTTGAACGTGTTCGCGGAATTTCCATTACGGGACTTCAAGTAGTTGGGTGTCTCTAGGACGGCTGTTACGCCGTCAGCAAGTCCAAACCGGAGTAGAGAAAGAAGGACTCTTTCAAGAACGCCAAACTGGACTTGGAGGAGTTCAACCAAAAACCCAGGGTAATCCCCTCAAATTTATGAGGGCCCATGCAAGAGATCTCGGGGTTTCACATCAGACTTTCCAGAGAGCTATAAAAAAAGTGGGTTGAAATAGCCTTGGGGCCACTTTTGACATCAGCTATGAAGGAAACACATCTCCTCCGTTGCAACACTCTTTGGAGTTCTATTTAACTCTTTTTTTTAACCCTTTTGGCTGATCTACAGACCTGATGGCAACCCCTCGACTACACCTTTTGGGCACATATCGAGGGGAAGGCCTATAGTATCTGTCATCCAAACATCGAGGGCCTCAAAGCCACTGTCAGCCAGCACGGGGGCGCTATGACAGAGGGATATATCCTCAGCCATGTCCGCCTGTAAGCAGAGTATTGCCGCGACTTTAATGATTAAGAGAGCTCAGACACACATTTATTTATAGAATTCCTTTTCTTGAAATTATATTGTTAATTGATAAATTATATCCTATTGAATTTTAAAATACAAAGTGTTGAGACTTCAATGGACCACTCGGTATTTCCCTCTATTCAGCCCTCCAACACGGGCATACTCTGCTGTAATATAATAAATTAAATTATATAATGAAGTAGAACTATAATATGTCAACATTTATTAGAGGATAATAAAAACTGGAACATTTTTTTGCAAGATAGTTCTATTTTATATAATAAAACATCGAAATTTTTAATTGAAATTCAAGAACCAATATTTGTGAGGACGCATTGGACTAAAAAATTAAATTGTAACTTTAGGGACATTATTTATAAGATTAAAAAAATAGACCTAAATTTCACTCATTTTTTTCATGGATACAGTGTCTCTGATGTACCTTATCTCCAGGTATATTGGGAGTAACTAAGTATTAGTGTTGTATTACCTACTGCTCTTTGAGTGCTTTGAATACACAAAACCCTTGATCACAGAAAATTATCTGATTTTATAGCCTCTGAGTAATTTTTGGATTTCCCTGAATTTTCTGTAGAACTTAAGGCAACAACAAAATTTGCAAACTTAAAACTTTAACCTCAACTTATTCAAAAAGGAAAAAAGAATGGATAGAAGGGTGATTATTTATTTAATGATTTTTAACAAAATAATCTTCTACAACTTTATTTCCTTTTTCCAAAAGCAAGTTTAATATATGATAATATATTATAATCATTTAATAATGAGAATATACATTAAAAATTTTTTTTTACACAATTTTATAGTTACAATAAATATATTCATTGCTCATAAAGACAACTTTAATATTTCAATTCAAGGTGATTTCTTCATTTTTTTATTTATATTTAAATGATTTTTCATTCAGGGATTTTCGTGGGATAGTTATTGCATTTAAATACATGCAAAAATAAATTATCTACAAGTTTTTTTTATAGTTGTGGATAAAAAGTTGATGAGATCATTGGTAATTGATGAATCTAAAAAAGTCTCAAAAATATTGGGTTTTCCGGAATGAATCAATTACCAATTACCCAATTTGGAGAAACTGCACCAATTTAAAATTTTTTAAATTACATCTTATCTGATGATACCAATTTTATCTTTATATTTTCATGTGATATCTGTGAAGTTCTTTTCTTTTGAAGAATTTTTCAAATTTCAAAATAGGAAAATGAAATAAAAAGGCCCGGGGTTAACAAAGAAAAGGCGGTTTTTTTGTTTAAAATTGAATTTTTTTAACACAATTTTTTTAATTCACTTTATAAAGCACATAAGATTTTTCGAGCCATTGGTTAGCTTAAACGATATTTTTCCCATCCAGAAGCAGTGTAAAATTAAGACACCACAATGTTTTTATCCATTGTATTGGAAATAACAAAAGTAGTGGCGAAGTTGTCTTGGGAAGGTTGATACTAAATCAAAATGAGGTAAATTAAAAAAATAGCGGAATCTATGTGTGAAGAACGACTCTTTTCAGCCCATGTGTCATAATAGAAGTTGAAACAATTAACTTATTTTCATAAATCCCACCAATAAATACTCGAAAGCTAAGTAACAATTAGTTTTTTAAAATTAATTAAATATAATTATATTCAATTTAAGGAAATTTAAATATCTTAAAGCTATGTTGCAAATCTTTTGCAATCGTTAGTCAAGGGTTAAATTAAGTGTTTTATTAGGAATCAATTCTTTTTAAATTAGGAACTTATTTTCTATGCTAATGAATTTATTATTGAATAATTAAATCTTTGTATTAAAAAGTAGAATAAAATACTATATGAACGTTGGATTTTTTCATTAAGTTATATTCCAAATATGTATTTATATATATTAATGTAGATGCATTTTCCTTGCGATGAACTTACTACGGGATGAAATTGCTTCATTATAACCATGCTTCGGGATTAACTTTCCTCGTGGTGAACTTGCTTTGGGATAGAATTGTCTTGGGGTGGAAAGAGGGAGGTAAACATTCTGGGCTGAAAAGTGCGTGGTTAACTTTCCGTACAAGATCAAATTTGTCTTTAAAAAAATATTTATGCCTTTTCTGAAATGGCCAAATTCGGCTTTAAAAATAAAAATCTTCCGTCAAAAATGTCAAAGATTTACCAAAGAGCCTAACAACCTCCCGATTCCCCCAAAAATCCTAGTAATTACCCTGTCTACTGCATTTTTTTCCTTCAAAAGAAAGTTCCATAGAATTTCTTTTATTGTATGTATTAAAAATATTAGAAACAAATATACTTTTTGATTAATCTAATTTATATATGCATATAAAAAATGTGAAAATATTTACAATCTAATCTTCTCATTTAGGATTTTAATGTTATGCCGAAATTGTAAGACAGGTGATAAAATAGCAAGTCAAATTGGTTCCAACATCGAAACTTTTCAATGTGATTTATCTTCATTGGCATCAGTTCGTTCTTGCGCAGAAGAAATTTGCAAAGCCGTTCCAAGAATTGATATCCTTATAAATAATGCAGGTATGTTCAAGGGAGAGTTGAGAATAAATACGGGCTTCCCCCCATAATGGAGTAAGTCAGGGGCCTCCAATCCACTGGGGAGAGAGCCATCAAAAAGGTTTTAATTTTCTCTATTAATTCTCAATAGAAGGATTTTTTACCCCTCTTTTTATATCAAAAAATTTGTATCTTACAGATGTGAGTAAACATTTAAGTTTAAAATTATATTCCCTTTTGTTCTCTTTAAAAATAAAATTTTTTACTTAACATGAGAAAATTAACCCTAACAAGTTTATTTTTTTTTATTAAACAAATTTTATGAATTAAAAAATATAATGCAGAATAAATAATTTATTTTTAAAAAAATGATGTAAAAAAATAACACTTTACTTGGAATGGATTTTGTTGCACTTTTAGAATATGCAGAGAGAAGAAAGATCATAAAATTTGACATGCAATATAATAAAAACATATAATAGGTAATCATAAAATGGTTTTTAAATTCCATAATAATGATTTTTTTATTTAAACTTTATTTTACTCAACACAAATTGGTACAAAAGTAGATAATAATTATTACTAATGACTACATAGAGCCTGATAGGGTGAAATTTAAATACATCCTACAAGTTAGCATTGAAAAATTGTAACACACCTTTTTGATTTTTTTGGGTGTGTAAAATGTAATTCGTGTGAATTTTACTCAAGTACTCCATGCATTAATAATGAATAATGATACCATTTATAATGTTGTTGTTTTTCTTTTCCAACCTGGACAAAGAAAGCCCCGGCGAAGCCTTGATTGACTTCCGGAGGCCTTCAAGGAAGCGGGGAGTGCTGATTCGGTCACTTTTCATGTTGTGGGCCTTGTGGCAGACCTTCCCCTCAACCTCCCAGGCATTGAAGATCCGGTACACCCTGGTCTTGGGGTAGTTAAGAAGCTTGTAGGTAGCAGAGGACTTGTATTCCGCGCGAGCCAATTCGAGGATGACGTCTCTCCTTGCTTGTTCCATGATGACTATTGTTTGTTGTCAAAACAATTGTGGTGGAAGTTATAGTGTATTGTTCATGCAACCTTTTATATTAGTATGATTTAACCCCGAATATCCACATTATGGATCTGGATGAAGTTTAAAGTAGTTCCAATTTATCGTGGGCACCCTATACTATAGCTTGTGTTTGTAATCTAAAAACCACAACACCACTATAACTTACCAGCGTTAGTACATTGTATATAACCCGAATTACTGATCGCAAAATGAGCACATTCAGAGTGTAAAGTGGAACTCCTCCTCCTAATTTGTAAATATCCATGTAATATGAAATGTGGTATATATTCTTTTTAATACAATAAAAACTCTCTCTTACCGGATGATCCATTAAAATCTGAACACTTACTGTTTGAATAAAAAAATGAATGTTGGGAGTTTGAAATTAATTAATATTTTGATATATTAAAGCATAAACAATTAGTTACAAAACAAGACAAACTTGAGCTCTCTAGCTTACGTAAAGGTCGACGAGTTTCTAATTGCGCACTTCAAGAAATTGGGCGTCTCCAGGAACACAATCTACGCCATCACCAAGACCGAAATGTTGGAAAGGAAGAGTGACTCTGCCAATTAAGCCAAATTGGACCAGAAGGAGTTTAAAAAATAGCCCAGGTCAATCCCCTCAAATCCATGAGGGTTCATGCAAACATCTCGGGGTTTCACATTAGATTGTTCAGAAAACTATCAAAAAGTGGGTGGAAAGATACTTGTAAGGGTGGATAGGCCACTTTTGACATCAGCAATGTAAGAAGCCCATCTCCTCCGTTGTAAGACTTGTTTGAATAAGTTTTAAATTAGTGTTTTAAGTTTTTTAAACTCTTTTTAGACACTTTTGGCCCCCTCAAAGCCCTGATACCAATCCCTCGACTACACTTTTTGAGTGCAAGTCTAGGGAAGGAACTGCAGTGTCTGTCATCCAAACACCAATACCCTCAAGGTCAGTCAGCACTGGGATGCCATGACAGGCCAGGCCTTCCGACACCATCTTGTATCCATCATGGCTCGTAACGGCGGCTACACGTATGATTAATAGAGCTCAGAGACACATATATTTTTAGTATTAAATTTGTTACTATTCTATTGTTAATTAATTAATTATATCTTGTTGAAGTTTAAAATTCAAAGTGTTCAGATTTAATGGATCACTCGATAAATGTGCTACCTAAAGATAACATCTTAGGACAATGAAATTTTGCTATGGTTATTTGCTTACCATATCAAGACTTTTTCGAATCCCTCGCAATCGAAATTCGAAAAAAGCTGGAAATCAAATCACTCTAATGCATAATCACTTTAAATACACCATGTGCTTCAAGTAGATAAATATTCTTGGACAACGATACTTTTATAGTATAAATAAAGTCTTAAATGAAAGAGAGAATTCAGCCGGTCATAGGAAAACAGTTTTCAGGCGAAATTGAGAATGAGAGCCGAGATATAGCAATTACAAAAATTCCAAATCGATCTGAAAGGCCCTGTATTATATGAAATCATTAAAAAAAAAAAAAAAAAAAAAAAGATTGCTATCTCTAAAGCATCTGTAACTTAGTTGATTCGTAAAATAACATCCGACACATCCATTTACTCGCAATTACAATTCATTAGATATTTAAATTGACATTTTTTATTACGAAAAATAAATGTTATTTCCTATATTTAAATATATATTTTATTACAGCAATCCAAATAATTATTTAGTTCATTATTCTACTTTCTTCATTTTTAGCGTATACATTTTTATGAACAAAAAAAGACACAACTTAATTATCATCATAAATCTATTTTGATGGGATAAGAAAAATCTGCATCTCGAATGTTTCTAGCTTACATTTGGATTTAATTAAATCCAAAGAATACAAATTACTCACAATTTACTTCAGATTACTTTTTGCTAAATTAACAGATTTTTGTTAAAGAGGAAAATCAAGTTTAATTATAGTTTTCGTGGAATTTAATTAAAAAAAACCAATAGATATAAAAAAAGTTTATTATTATTATAAAGGTAAAAAGACTGTTTAGTGTTTACCGATAGATAAAGTTGACATGTCTGTAATGAAAAACTACCTTTAAAAATTAGAAAAGAAAAACATGTTTTCTTTCTTTGTTTTGTTCGATATTTAATAAGCCGTCGGGGTGTTAATTTCCCCCTTCTGAAGTAAGAATTATCGCCTTTCTAGAGCTCTTTAAAAAAAAAAAAAAAAAAAAAAAAAAAAAAAAAAATACCAAATCTACCCATTAAAGAATACAGAGATACCCTATGTATACTTTGACAAAGAGTGGACGTGTTATTTATTTCCCCGTGAAGATGGGAAATAAGTGACATTTTGAGAGTTTTGCAATATCATAAGTGTTCTTGTAATTACAAATATTCATACTTTTATCGACTATGCAATATAATTTTGAAGAAAAATTAATAAATAAAAAAACCCCCCCAAACTTGTTGAATTCAAAGAAAATTTAGGAGTCGAAAGTTTAATTTCTCTCAATATCTGTGGAAGAAAATTACGTAAAGTCAAACACATTCTAATGAATAATGACCTTATATCCAGATATTATCTGTCTGCAAGACAATAAGAGTTTAATATCCTTTTCTTGTGGAAAAACGTGTAATTATTGCCTCCCGAGTTGTTTTTGGTATTTCTACATTGACTTTGGTGAAAAACGTGGAGTCCTTACTTTTATTTCAAGATTGTTAAATCTTCCAATTTGGGTTGAAGAATTTTACGGAAAAAGTCAAGTCAATAGCATATGATCTTAATACCTTCGATAACATCAGAATTATTTTTGATCAACACGTTTGTCCGAGTGAGAGAGAGTTGACTTTTTTTCAAGCTATTATAACTTCCCAAAGGGGAATTCCTTACCCCCTTTCTATTGTTGATCATATAAATGTAGATTCAAATAAGAATAGTAGTCCAAACCTAAAATTTTTAAAGAAGTTAATGTGGAAATTAAGGAAATTTTCACTGAATGAAAAGATTTCAAGGAGAACTGGAAACAAGACTTCAAAAATAGGGTTAGTTTTGTCTTCATCTAGTTTAATTGATAAAACAACGAACGAAAAATACCCCTAGAGCCCTCATTTGGCCACAAGGTCTTACAATGGTATTTCAAAGTTGACTATAAAATGAAACAATTCAAAATGACTCACTGGATATTGGAAGATGAAGATTTTCAAGAAAGTCTTCAACCTAGGCTCACAGTAAATTTTGATATCGCATTATCTGCTTCTAGGATAGCTTTGCGACTTAGTAAAACTATTCAAGTGATTACCAGAAATTTCCTCAAATGAAGAAAAGAAGCAAGCAGAAAATTCAATGATAACTTAGATGTTAAATTATCAATATAATGAATGTTAAGAATTCCATTATCGACTGTACATTCCTTCAGAGATGTACAGGGAGCGGGGATCAGATTGTCGCCTACTTTAAACCTTGATAACTTGAAGACGACATTATCAAATAAAAAACCGGTTACCAAATAGAAAAGCTATTCTCGTCAGCTGACGATACGTAGTTCAGTTAGCATCATGCCGTCATCATATGAAGAGATAAAGAGCTATAAGTGGAACGAGGAGCTTTCGAGGTCCGCCGTAGTCATGGCATTGGTTAATAATGGAGATGAAATCTCCAATTCAACGATTGCTTCAACCTTAGGAGTGAATTTAAAAAACTGTTCAGCGTATCCGTAAGAAGCTAGGGGACACTTTGGATGTTATTATAACCCGTGCTATCCTTTCAATGGCGGCTATCAACAGGAGAGGAGCAGACGGGCAGCTTTGTCTACTGGTCCTTTTCAATAAGATTGGATCACTCGTCACCCTATCAATCGAAATTGATGATGTACCGTTGAACAAAAGTGCACGTTACGGACTTTCCTTTCTTTTAGGGACCATTTTATTCTCAGCATGAAGAATGCAATTATGATAAACAGATTATAAAGCTTCTTGAAGTCAATCTCTATGATAGTGCCAAACTTATTCGTTGATTTAACAGAATTCATCGTACCTTGAATATTTCGCAAAATATCCGAAATTCTTCAGTGCTTTAAAAACCCTTTCTGTGCCATTACAATTTTTTTAATTAAAGATAGAAGGCATTTGTTCTTCCAAAATGCCAGATAAAATTCTTGAAGGCTTATTAAAAAACGTTTTTGGTCTTCAGTTCTTAGAATAAGTTCCGTTACCTTTTTAAAAAATGAGGACTATTCTTCCATTGGTTAAAGATTTTGGAATTTGACCAAGCTTTGCCATAGCTTTACCGACGTGCAAGAGATAAGGTGCACTTTCCTAGGGGTTAAAGTGTAATAATTTCCTCGAAAAATACCATCTGAACCATGTTTTTTTTTTCGTTACTCGGAGAAAACTTGATCATCTGAAGAAGCATTTGAATGATTTTTCCCGTGGAAAATTCAAGTGTCTACAATCTCTTGAAATTTTCTATGAAAATGATTCAGGATGTCAACTGTTTCTCGTCATGGATAATTTTCATAATAATAGAGGACTAATAATAGACCTTCATTGAAAGCAACTATATTCTTTTATTTTGATCATTTTCCAAAATAACCTTCTCTGACAACTTAGCAGTCTTAACAACTTCTGAGATTCTGAAGGAGTTGATGGGTTCATTAGTGTAAGTCCGTGTAAACAACGAACTTTCCCGAAGAATTTGATAAATGTTTTCTTGATTTATTTCGTTGATTTCCTTTTGATTCCTCAGGTATCCTAAAGTAGTTCCTTGAATAATGTGACATAAAATAGACGCTACTTAGTTCAATGAATCAAGAGGGTTAGATCCACCCCAAAAATTTCTTCTTGGGCTTTCCCTGAACTTTTCTTCACTTAGAATGTACTGGGAGAATCTAAATTGTCTTGGTTATCGGCAAGCTGGGTGTTCAAGCTCCACTAAATAATGTTCTGAAGATGGCTCAGGTCAGTAAAAAGACTGTTTCATTTCAGAGAACAGAGAAGGGAGACTAGAGCCAAGTTTATCCTTGAAGATTGCTTGCCTCTTCCCCTAGAAATATTCTAAAGTGAACTCAATTTCTTCATGAAGTCTATAAGGTTCAATCTTATAATTAAATCATTTAGAACTCCTAAAATTAATTTTTTATTAGTTATTTCTTTTGTGATAAATTTATTGGACTTAGAAATTCTGGTCCAAGAACGAATTGTATTTGTTTGTCAAGGTATTTATTTATATTATTTATCTCTGAGTATAAAAGCGTAGTATAATTTCATTCTCAGCAACAGGAAGGAAGTTGATTATTTAACATTTTACAATACCATACGAGTCCATCACAGTTGAACATCATTGCTCCAAAGGTTATTGTTGATTATTCATATATATAAAAGAAACAAACAATTGTAATACCCCTTTTATCAGCTATATGATTTTATAAGATTTTAATCATTTGCGTATCTTGCCGCCTCATCTATCGGACCATCCATTGTCTATAGTAATATAAATGAAGGGTGCGTAAGTTGCTGTCCCACTCACACTAATCACGTATTTTCTCACCCCAATATTTTATTCCGGCATGGCAAATACCTATTTCGAAGCCTCTAATTATATATATAACATATTTTAGTTGTTTACAGTCATTTAACATGAACAAAGAGATACAGGAATATCAACGTGCAGCTATGATGATCGGATTTTGCGTGGGATAGTGGACAAAGGAAATATGAAACTTTAATCAAATCCTTTTAAACCTTGTGAAACACTGGAAGTTCGATGTGCAGTATTAGACGAACATTGAAGGTTTCAGAGTGCCTTGTTAAGAAGATTGTGAAAGAAAATATCATTTACAAGTCCTATGTCCATTGCAGGGGTAGTTCATGAATGAGGCGACCAAGAAAAGGAGGTTTACTAACTCTAGAAAGCTGTTCAATTGGTTAAAAACTCACCAGTGAATGACAGCCTGGGTTTCTTCTCCGATGAAAATAACTCCAATCAGGATTAAAAATTCTACAGAAAAAAACAACAGGTGGCTTCAAGAAAGTCCTAAAGACTCCAAGTTGTAATAGCAAATAAGTTCCCAGCCACTTTCATAGTCCTACGGGCTGTTTCCACCAAGGACGACGTCATGCCCCCACCATTTATTCCAGAAGGGGTTTAAAGTGAACTCTGAGGCTTACATCAAGGTCCTCATTGATGTTATGAATCCCTTCATGGAAAAGATTGCTGAAGAGTGTCCATGTGAGTGGCAGTAGGGTGGTGTACCTGCACACACCTCCAATATGACCCAGAATAGATGCAGGATGAACTTCCACACTTACAGTCCAAGGATATCTTGCCTCACAGCTCACCAGATGTGAATCCACTGAGTTTTTATGTATGGGATGTGGGCGAGAGGGACACTAATAGGTACCCCCACAACACTAGGGACTACCGTATCAAGTCCAACATGTAGGTATTCAATCGTTTTCCAAGGAAATATGTGATCAGGCACTGTTTCAAGGTCAGAGGCTGTTTAAAAGATGTTTTGAGGCTAATAGATATTTTATTAAATGGTCCACTCTATGTTATTTACCATGTTTAATTATGTTGTTTCTTTCTTTAGTAAATAGTGTTCGAAAAAAAGGTTCCAGTAGGTGTAGTGTAGGCAATACCATACACACCCCTGTATATCTTTACTTGCTCAAAAATGTCAAATCTAAGACACCCACTCTGTTTTTATATACACCAAAATCCTTTGAGTTTCAAAAACTTACTTTTTCAGATGTTTAAAAAAATGTCATCATTCATTTTTGTAAAGTAGAATTAATTATAGTTTAAAAGTTTTCTTACAAAAAAAAAGAAGAAGAATTACCATAGTACAAAAAAACTTTGAGGTATAATCATCATCAATCCACATTTTTTTCAGAACTTGTCTTCAAAAAAGTTAGGCCCTTATTTTGAACCAATTATTTACAAGTTACTTGACTAAAAAATTAATCTTGTTAATAATCCTGTTACTCAAGAACAAAAGTGATTAATTAGTTGCGTAAAAATAACAGATTTCTGTTAATTAAGTATATTGCATGGTCCATTAAAATCTGAAAACTTTGAGTTATAAACTTCAACAAGAAATAATTTAAATAATAACAATAGAATTTCAATAAAATTAATACCATCAATAGATGTGCTAGAAGCACATCTATTGATGGTATTAATATATTATATAGCTCTCTTAATCACTAATGTAACCGATCTTAGCAGTAATGATGGCTTCTAGCGGCGGAGGAAGGCCTGGTACCCTTGAGTCAAAGGAATAATTTTTTCCGAGCTTGTTGTCCATTGAATGACGTCGTTCCATTGTCCTATTTTTTTATGTTTACAATAGATAATCAAGTAAAAAAATGTTCCCAATTCCCTTTTAAACCAATGAAATACTTCTCTTCTGGACTATCCCTGAATTTACTCATGAAAAGAACTATTTCAGGTAATTATTTGTTTAATAGTTATTTAAAAATACACATGATTCTATATGACTGTCATTCCATCTACACCCCTGGTACCTGTATGTATTTGTAAGGCGGAGGGGAAGTTTTTTTGGACAATTTTGACGGAATGTTTTGTCTATATACAAATTTGACAAATTACATTTTTTTTGAACAGACAAAGATTTTACAATTTAATTTTAGAGATCCAATTATTTGGAAGGGATTTTTTTGGGACACTTTAGACATTTCAAATTAATGTTAAAGCCCTGAGAGATAGAATTAAGTTATGACGTTACATTCGGTTTAACATGTTTGCCATATAAGATTGTCATATAAAATTGTAGAACGCAATCAATGTTTTAATAAAATGGTTTTGTTGACTCAACTAAATTGAGTATATTTTTCGAAAATTAAAAACAATTTAAATGTAATATTTATAATTATTATTATTTCATAAATGATTAAGCAAATTAACTAACTCCTCCTTCAAAAAATGTATCTTATTTATTTGTAAATTCGTCTATAAATCAATTTATAGAGTTAAGATTATTATTAGTTTATTTTCTGTGTTTCCTTTCACTACGTAAAGAAACACTTTAATATATTGTGAAAGCTCTACAGAAAATATCTACTGAAGCAATTTCATTAAGAATGAAACAAAGAGATGAAATTACAGAGTTTTTCTTTTGTTTTAATTGTATAGAGCAAAATCCAATAGTTGAAGATGAAATTCGTTCTTTTTGTAAGAATAAACAAGATATAAATCAACACTGGAAAAATTGATTAAATCAAGGGATCAAATTAAAAACTTATTTAAACAGCTCTTTTTCTATTGTTTTATCATGTAAAAAATAGTTTGTTTTAGTCTATTTTTATACCTTAGTTTATATTATTTTCTTTGTACCCAATGTTCATGGTTGATATTTTTTAGTGGTAAAGATTTTATTATTTTCAATAAGGAATGACATTGATATAAAATCATGGAGGAGGTAAACATAAAATTTTTCCACTGTTGATGCCACTGTGAATAATCAAAACAGTCAGTAACTCACGCCTTAAAAAATCCCGACAAATGTCTCAGATTCAGTTAGACATGTCTTCAGAACAAAAAATCCAAACAGAACCATTGTCTTGGGCGTGGTGGAGTCTGCAACTTACTAGAATTTTGGGACCTCAACATGTGCCACTCTCTTCTCCAGACGCAAACCTCTAGGACTAATCTATCTACACGCCTGGAGGAGAGGGTGTGTGCTACTCCACAAAGGAGTGACTAACCTCTTAGGGCTTCCATTAAGAAGGAGTGTACCAAGCTTGAGTCTGACTACATTGTAAAGGACAGCAAGGGATTTAGGCCTCGTAGTGAGGCAATTATTTGAGCCAAGGGCTCACATATTTAATAAAAGTTTAGCCAAACACTATTTTAAGATGATTTTGTGAAATATCTGTCTTCACAAGAACCTCTTGTTTAAATTTCACTCTTGAAAAATTGAAAATAATAAAATGATTAACCCCGTATGTATATAATAAAGGAATAGAGGAAAATAATTTGAAAGGGGCTTATTCTATTCACAAAACACAAAAAAAAGTTTTCAAAATTTTTTCAAAACCAAAAAAGTTATGGGCAAAATAAGAAATTGGTGAAAGTTGTAGTTTTAGTAGAACGTATATGAAATAAAGTTCATGGAACTTTGTTTGGAAACTCGTTTGCAAATATAAATTTGACACATAGAAATTGATTTTTAACAGAAGCAATTGTCATTTTCTGAATATTTTTCATCAAAAGTCAATTTTCAATTTTAAAAAATTTCTGCATTTTGGAATTATATTTTATCTTTACGCTATAGTTTTTTTTCATTTCTAGCAAAATTTGTTTAATATTTTTTGAAATATTTGCAAAAATACACTAGTATAGACGGTTATTTTTCCAATGAAATTATTCTCCATCACTTTTTTTTATTTTGTAAGTACGAAAATTCTTGACAGTTTTTTGTTCCTCTTTACAAGGCCAATAAATTGTATTTTATATATTTTTTTTTTATATAGTTTTTTTGCAATTTTGATTTTGATTTTTTTTTGGTGCTGAAAATAATATAATATATATAATATAAAATTCAGGATATTTTATATAAATTAAGAAGTATGAAAACCCCCTCGCCCGGTCTCTCCGCTTGTTAAGTTGTATATATAATATAATTGAAATTTGTGTTGAATAAATATTATAATTATGTTACACTGTTTTACATAAAAAAAAGAGTAATGAATTCGTTTTACTGTACCATATATAATTCTACTCTGGGGCACTAAGTTGAAACTGTAATGTTTTTTATGTATTACTCAAGAACTTATTTTCATAAATTTATATTAATATACATACTTAAACTGATTAATAAAAAAAATTAGGCATACTAAGCTGCTCTAGTACAGCCACAAAATTACCTATCACTAATTCAATGTTTAAAAAGGTACAATTAAGCGAGAAATATAACATTTTCTCCACAAAAAGGTGAAAATATATTATTATTTCCCTAAGAAATAAGGAAATATGTTGTTTTGACCAAAATCTAAAAATGAATATATTATGTTGTAAAATAAGTAATCACAGTTTTTTTTTTTGCACCTTACCTATAACTTTCTTAATGATATGAAAATATGGTTTTTTTGCTCAATATTATACTTAAAATATTATGAAGAATATCAAATAATAATTTAGTTCTATTGAAGGAATAATGGCTTGTGATAAGGGGCATTGCTCTAACGGATATGACCTTCAATTGACCGTCAATCATTTGAGCCATTTCTTACTTACGGAACTTTTGAGGCCAAAGATGTCCGAATCCACATTTTCAAAAATTATCATCGTATCGAGCTTTTGTTACATTTATGGACAAATCCATTGGGATGATATTCATTTTGAAAAGTCTTATTCAGCAATGACAGCTTATGGTCAATCAAAATTGGCAAATGTTCTACATGGACTAGAGCTATCAAAAAGACTACCAAATAATATGAGGGTGTATATTGTTAATCCTGGAGTTGTCAACACGAATATTTCTCGTCATTCATGGATACTTCAATTATTCTTTATCTTGGGCTATCCTTGGATTAAGAGTTCATTTCATGGGGCCCAAACTTTATTACATTGTATATTAATGGATGATTCTAAAAGTAGTGTTAACAGTTTATTTTACTCAGATTGTAGAGACAAAAAGTTATCAAATATAGTTGTTAACTCAAAGGATTGCCAAAGATTTTGGGATTTGAGCTTGAAACTTATTAAGAAGCAATAATTACATTGTAAATAATATTGTTTATACAAACTTGTAGCCTTTTTTACTATAAATAATAAATATGTACATATTTGAGTTCTTATAAATATAATACTTTAAACATACTTATTTAATTTGTTTGTAAGTTGAAAATTTGGACAATTCATCGCGGATAATAAATTTATTATATTTTTTTATAAAAATATAAAAAAATATTTCAATGATATTTATTAATTGGTAGGCAAAATAAAACTTTAAATATCAAATCATCATTATGATTGAAATTTTGATAAAAAAGATACATATGGAACTTTTTCTTTCATCACAGAAAATATATAGGTATTAATACTTTAATTATAATATATATTTAATTTAATTTATTTTCCATTAATCACATTTTATTATTTTTGTGGTTAGGTAAATATATGTTATGAGAAGTTATTCAACTTCTTTCTATTTTTAAGTTGGTCTGGCTTTTTTTTTAAATTGGAAAAATGAAATAATGAATTTTCTTTTCCTTATCTGCTATCATTATTATTCAACTCTTATCTAGTAGACATTTTTTAAAAGTCTTTATTTTACAATATATAATATAAAAAAATACATTATATGAAATCGGTAAATACATTTAATATAAAATATTAATAGACATTATACTTTAGGATAAGTCCTAAGACAAAGACTTTTTTAGTTACAAAAGTGCACTAAATATCTACACAATCAATAAACAAAAAAAAAGAACTTATAAATTAAAAACATAACGCTCTATAACTTTATCTGACTATAAGATTAATAAAAAAATACCTACAACAAAGAAAAACATTAAATAACCAAAAAGTTAGAAATCTACAAATGGGCATATAGAATTGAACTATTTTAATACATATTGAAGACCCTGATGATATCATTTAAAATTTTAATGTACTCCATAGAGTTCTGCGGAATATACCGTTCAATATTCAACGTTGATTAATCGTCCGTACAGATTTCCAAATTTAAAGCCATATATATTTTGAAGCAGCCGCAATAAGTATGCCTCTTAACTCCATGCTATCCATTTGTTCATTCAAATTCAACTTTTTTGCTACATAAGATTTAGAGTTAAGTATGCCTTATCCCATTGCTTTAGCCTTCTTCGAAGGAATTAACTTATTTTTGGGGAGCCCAGAACAACTATGGCCGCAAAGTGGTTTGATGAGATGCTTGATTGTCCTTCAAAGTTACATGCAACAAACTTCCTTTGTAAAATCAGAAATGGACATTCAGTAAATGCATGGATTCCTGAGTTGAACACCTTACTGCAGTTTTTGCAATAATCATTCAATATTATGCAATCCTTAGCCATATAAGATTAGTAAATGAATTTCCTACCATCGGGAATCCTTTTAGTAGAATTTATCAAATGCCTTGTCCATTTGTCCTCTAAAGTTTAAATATGGAGATATTTACTACAAACAATGATTGCTTCTTCAGGTACAGTTGTGAAGAAGTGAAGTCCTGTCCCACTATATTTATGTTTAAAATCTGACCAAACATTCGTTTATGCTCATAAAAGACTGATGGTAAACTTCAGGATTTTTTGCATAGAAATAAATATAAGTCTTTGTTGGACTCAAAACAGAATTGAGTATTGAGGTTGGAGTAATTCTTACCGACTCATTATTTATTTCCTTTTCTCCCTCCCTCGTTACAGATGATTGCAGCTGATACCTATATTTAAACGTCATGTGAGCTAATCTTCTCTCTCCAAAACATTTTTCCAATTGAAGGATTATAACGTTCATTTTCATTTTTTATGTATTTTTGAAAATTTTCTACAAAAATTAATGTATAAGAAATATTTTCATAAAAATTAATGTATAAGAAATATTTTCATAAAAATCATTTTACTGAGGACATTTTGGGATTATCAAATTGTTTTCCAAAAAAGTAATATCTGAATTTTTTTCTCCAAAAACTTTTGTGAACAGCTGTTGATTTTGAAATTTCTTCCGAAAAATTTAATTGTTTTAAGAACTATGAATATGTGAATTTGTTGGCAATTTTTTTTTTGTGAACAGCTGTTGATTTTTGAATTTTCTTTCAAAATAATTAATTTTTTGCGAATAGCTGTGGATTTTCAAAAGAAGATCCAAAACCAATCCCCCCCTAAAATATTATCCAGCGGAATCTCCTGATAGAAAAATAGTATTTTTTAACAATTATTTAAAATAATTTAAGAATAGGCATCAATAATTTTTACTGAAATATCATCTGAATCGTCATTGGGGTTGTTTTTGGAGTCGTTCCATTCCTAATAAGAAGCTAAACTTTTCTTCTTGGTGAATTATTAAATTTCAGTATATTATAATAAATAAATAAATAATCAAATTTATATTACGATCACTTATCTGGGTTATAAGTTAGAGAAATTCATTCTCTAAAAACTTATTCAGGGTGCTCTACTTTCTAAGAAACAGACTTGATGTGAGGTATTTATAGATAAATAATTAACAGGTAGAAAATTACAACAAAGGGTGTCTTACTGCTACTAAGTGTTAAAATATATCAAATTTATCCTCACTGGGGGAGTTTTGGGTTTTACTAAAACAAAATAATCAATAATCATAATGATATATTTTGCTATTAATCATATCACTGACTGCATTATTTGAAAATGTGGTCCTTAAAAATCTACTTTTACCTCTCACACACTGTTTATATACAATATCTAGAATAAAAGGTGACAAAATTATTGATTTATTTTACAATAATCAGTAAAATTTTAGGTCCATAGATATTTCAACATTCGAGAAAAAGGTTGTTCAAACCTTTTACGTCCAATGAAAAAAGTGTCTAACAGTCAAAGAGTCAAATAAACAGGTTTTTGAAAGGGTAAATTAATATAAAATATTTTATTTAAGAAAACCCTTAGAATTATATTTTTAATGGACAGTAAAAAACTTAATAGGTGATTGACAATGAATGAGTAAGGCTTTTATAGAATCACAGAAGATTTGTTCTGGTAACATTTTTTTATATTCTTCAAGGCCATGATGACCATTAAATAGAATTTTTCTAAAAAAAAATCATTTTTTTGACAAGCAACGTACTATTTTATATATATATAGTAAAATTTTAAGAATGTTTTGGAGCATCTTGGTATTTGTCTTAGCACACTTTTTTTAATGACATAATAAGATTTAGAAAAGAAAAAAACGAGTGAATAAGACAAAGGAGTTTTGACAATAATATGTAGTTTAAATTGAATATTTTTTCTTTTCGAAACCTTACTATCTCCATTAAATCTCCTGTGAGAATAATTATGAAAATTTTACGTAATAAATTTATTAATGTCCCGCGAAATGATGGCAAACTTACTTTATCTCCTTATAAAAAAATGTACAAAAATACATAGCAACATGCTACTAGAATAATTCTTAAAATTTTACGGTCTGAATTTTTTCTTTTATATAAAGCAGAAAAATTCTTCATTATTTTTAAGCTCTTAATGTTTCGGGCATCAAACCTACACTAGTATTAAATTATATTTAAAACCTGATTGAACATTCATATGTACTCATAAATGACAAAGATTAATCTTAATGATTTTTTGCGGTGTTATTTGTAATTCTAGGCCCTTGTCAGAATCTGAGTAGAATTTAAGCAGTTTTCCTCCAAAAAATTATTCGAGTTATCAGGGTTACCATGTTTATTTTCGGTTTCTTTTTTTAACAATCTTTAATATGAACTTAGCTGCTCGAGTATTTAATAGCTTATGAAATAATAACAAAAAGCACTCAAAGAATCATAACCTATACTTGTTACTCCTCCTAAAACTTTTTGCCCGCTAACAAACTCGTCAATTCAAATGTCATATTTTCAAAAGAATGATTGAAAACCAGTCATTCAAATTCCCCTCCCCTTTATTTATGTTCTACAAATTTAATTGAAACCTAGCATAACTTATTTGAATCGTGGTCATAAACTTATTTCAACAGTTTATTTAGTCAACACATCAATACTTATTATGGTCGGGTTATAACCAATATTTATTTAGTCGAACTGATGCTTTTGAATTTGAATGCACATTAATAATATTGGATTAAAATTAAAGTTTTAATGCTAAGATTCTTTTATACATATTCATTCTTAAATAAATGTAAATTATTTTAACTAAAATGGACACTCGGTAGTGTGCAAAAACTTTTGCTAAAATCAAATTGAGATATGTATCTCAATTTGTTTCAAAGTTATGTTCCATTATGCGATCTTTGCACTTTGTGTTTATTTGACCTTTGACCTTGATCTCACAAAATTTAATGAACTCTTACATTGAGCATATGCAATCTTCGTACCAAGTTTGATCAAAATCGATTCCTAACTTTGTTTGTAATGCTGATGACTAACAAATATTGGTAAAAATATAACCTCCGTTCAAATTCATTACGGAAGACAAACCCCTTTTCTATTAGTATCAAATAAGATTCCCATTAGATATATAATTATTTTTAGCCGGTTCGGATTGAGCAGATTTCTTTATCATTTGGACGATTTTGAATCCAAATAAAAGAAATACTTCATTGTTTTGAAGACGTATCTGTTTTCACGGTGCTTAAGAATTACACACTATAAAACACTAAAAAAATATTTTAGTCTTTTTTAGATTACTTTATACAACTCGAGTACCAATTGCCGATCTTTGCACGTTAACATCAATACTAACAACTAAGGATTTTTTATATTGTTCATTTCTAATGCTCAATATTAAGCACCGAATCCTCTACTCACAGGGTGTAGCTTATGAACATTGAGTTCAAGAGAATAATTTATCCCGAGTACGTTGTTTATTGAGCTACTTTTTTCCATGTTCGACGCTTTGTCTTTAGTTACTTTGTCCTATGATGATTTGTTAGGGCGTCTACAGGGAGTGTGTTTAAGGGGCTTGAACCCCCCTCCCTATCTACAATCTTTTTTGATGGTCAGGTGATATTATTTTTTAATTTTAATATATGTATTGTAAACATATAATTTGATCAAAGGGCCCTATAACAATATGTCATTGTTGAAATAATTTTTCCCCCCCGAGATTTTTATACAAAATATATACATTATTTACACTCACATCAGATATATTGAATGCTCTTGACATATTATTGACGGATAAATTTTTTATATTATTTATAACAATATCATTTTTTAAGGACATTTTTTTGAAGGGTTCTGTCAGTTTCTTGTCCAAAATTTGACGTATTGTTAGAAGATTTTTGTTTTTAATTCATCACATAAATTAAATTAATTATTATTCTGACAAAAGCTAAACTCTATTACAACCACATATTATGTTATAATTATCTATTATATATTTGGTATGTTAGTAAGAATATAAAATATTCAGTAGATCTGTAGTTAAAGTAACAATATGCATTTTCCTTTCAACTTTAAAATGATGTACCAAAAAAACAATTTGTAAAATACTAATGGAGAATTGTGACTTTTTGAAGCGAAATTCTCTATTGTTTCTCCTCCATATTTATTTTTAATGTACTTGTACTTTTAGTAAATAAATACTATTAATTTTGCTTTTCGTTTATAGAAGAGAATCACAAAAAAATCCTTTTTTTAAGGAGTAAATTCAGACTTAGTTACTCAATGCATAGATGTTCTCTCTTCAAGAGTAAAGTTAGGATATTAACTGGGAAAAAATGTTTAGGTAGTCAACAACAACAAAACCTGTACGCTAAAAAAGGTCTAGGATTTATAGCCAAATATATATGTATTACTTCTCTTTTTCTTTTGTAATACGAGGCACTGAGTAACTTCACCCACTCCTTGTTAAAAAGGAGTTCTCAACTCATATTAAACAATTTATTACAGTATAATATTGTTGAAAATATGAGTTGACCTTAGTGTGTGAGAGATTCTATTAATTTTTTCATATTGTCTTGATATTCACATTTCTTTTCTTTTTAAAATAACACACACGCTCGATTGCATTGTTATTTAATAGATATCTACGCTATAATAACGACATTTTGGCAAAATCTAAAGTATGTCAGAACTGCAAACCACAACCACAAATAAATGTAATATATTTGGTATGTTCTCAGAATAAAAAATATTGGATTAAAGGTCTATAATTGTTATCACAATATGTGTTTCCCTTACATTTTTCAAATGATATTGTAGCATGATGGCATATGTTTCCAGTATTTAAAAATCTTTGAAATAAACTCTGGTTATGAAAAAAATATCACAAAAACAAAAAACAGATTTGTAATATATTAACAAATAAATCGTCACTTTTCTTGTGGTAAATTGTCGAATTATTTGTCTTCATTATGACTGTAAATGACATCCTTTTAGTTTTAGTAAATAAATACTATTAATTTTGCCTTTATTTGATAACAAGAATAATTGTATTGAAGATATATTACTTGAAATAGTTTTATTATTTACTGGCGGTAATAAAAAAATGGGCTTCACAAATAGGTGGCATAATTTTTTTTTTTTGATTAACCTCATTTTCAGTTAGTAAAAACTTTCAAAAGGCAGATGTCAAAATTTAAAAACAGTTTGGTTTTGAGTTTGTGAGTTATTCTGAAAATTGTGACACTACTTTTGTTAATTCCAAAATAATGAATCAAAAACAATTTATGTGTTTTAATTTTACACTGCTTGTTGATGGGGAAAAACCATTATAGTTAATCAATGGCTTCAAAAGTGTTTTTAAATAAAAAATAACTTATTTTCAGAATGCAAATTTTTAACGAAAAAAAATGTTTATTTTGTTAAACCCGGTACTTTTCAACCCTTGTGTTATCTGGAATTTGACAGAAGTTATTAGGCGTCAACGAACAGAAATACTTTGATTTATTAATATAAAAGATAACTCCAACGAAATCTTTTGTGTTACTCTAAGTTTTTCATGAGCACTTTCACACATAGTTACTTAATACTTGAAGGTTCCCTCCTCAAAAATTAAATAGTAATGATAACTGCCCTAAAGCAACAAGAAAAAATCTTTAGATTGCCTACAATAAAATGACATGACTACTAAAAAATGCTAATGATTTACAATCAAATAAATATGTATTCCCCTTTAATTTTCTTTTTTTTAATATGAGGCGCTAGGCATACACTTGTTCGCTGCTAAAAATCATCAAAAGTCACATGTATTATTTATATTTTATAAATTGTTCTTCCGTTTTCTTTTTTTTATTATTATTATAATTTTTCCTATAAACACTTGTTGTTAAAAAATGAGTCCTCAAACCATAATTAAACCGCTTCATATGGTATAGTGTTGTATTAAATATGAATGCACCCTAAACAGTTGGAAGATGTCATTTATTTTTAGATATTGTTTTTATACAGCTCTAATATACATATATACTCAATTTTCTGTTCTTTTTTAATATGACGCGCACGCTCTATTGCCTTGTTATTTGCGTAGCTCAAGTATCAACTTAGTCCTATAATGAAATTCAAAATAACTCTAAGGACAATATACAAACATCTACAGGGTAGGGCAGCAATTAATTAATGTTTATTTCCTCATTACTAGAAATAGGGTTTAGTGATTATTTTTTGATATTCTGCTTCCTGCGACCTTTTTACATAAACAAACTATACTAATCATTTATTCAGTTCATCATCATGAGCAAGCAACATGCAAAAAGCCAGCGCATTTCAGATCTCCTAGATGTTGGAGTTGATGTAATGAAGATTATGGGCACACTTAATTGTTCTAGTAGCCTGGTTTTTTAATTGGTCAAAATAAAAAAATGGAAAAGACCTCTCACGGATGTCACAAAGAAGAAGGTATAATTTAAAGAGGGGTACGAAGTTCTTGTTAAGTTTGGAGAATAATAAAAAGGATAATCCCACTAAGTCGATGAATCGCCTCACCAACGACTTTTCTGTGGCTCAGAAGGAATATAAAACACAATTTGGGATTAGTTTGTTCACTTTTTTAAATCTATTTAACAAATTACCCAATTTAAAACAAAAATAAATATATTTTTAAACTTAATTTGTTTTATGATCTTCTTGGAATGTATATATATATTTTTTGTTTTGAAAACAAATCTTTATTTTTATTTCTAAAATGACTTCTTGTTAGAAATTATCCCTTTAAAAAAAATAGTTACATCCATTTCAATTTTTCCCCATGTGCCTTAACACGTCAATAATGCCATCTTAGCATATTATTGAGGTCTATGTGGATTTAAGTTGGCCTTTCTCCTAAAAGAGGTTAGGCGCGGTTTTAAGATTCATTACCCCCTACCCTATTTTTTAATTATTCTTTTGGAATAAATTTGGTATTTTACATTCGATTTAAATAAACATTATGAATACATAAGTTATGAATAACATTATTTATTTGAATTTTTAAATTATTTGACAGACAAAAAACATGGACCTAAAATATGCAACTCCGCCTCGAGAAACAAATGAAGAAAAGGAAAGTAGTCATAAGAATAAAAATTCAACAAAAAATAGGTTTAATAAAATGACTTCAGTGAAGCAACATGCCTATATTGAGAAACTATATATTCAAATATTAACATATATTGAATTCATCACATAACGTAATATAATATCATAACTTCATCCTCCTCCCCACATGCGTCTGTAAAACGGACAGGCTCATACTAGTAATAGATAGATATATGAATATGTCGCACACAAAAAATAAAAATCACTTGAGGTCAGCCTTACTTCCGTGAGAAAGAAAAAAGGTTTGTAATTCCAGAGACTAGCTGTTCTACAATAAAACAACAATGCTTGAAAATGTCTATGTTTGGTTTTGGGATGCGGATGGTGTGGAGATCAGAGAGTCTCGTTTCGTAGAAGAGAGAGCCTTTGTTTAGTATCCAATGTGGTGGAGATAGGTTTATCTGTTTGTTTAAAATTCTGTAAAAAATAATAACCTCTTTAATGGCACGTCTATGATACAGATTGATGAGACCAAGACTTTTTATATTGAATGGATCGTTGTCGATATCTCCTAATGAAAGAAAAATCAACGCAAGTCTAACTTTTACCCTTTCGATGGACTTAATCAAACCGTCTCTGATCTGTACATTAAGAACATAAGGGAATAAAGTTTTTAAAGTTTCACCATGAACGAAGTGGTACGTGGTTTGAAACTTATTTTAATTATTGCCAATTTTCTATTGGTATTATTTATAATGTTGCGTAAATGTTCCTTTATTCTTAGATTACAAAAGAGGTAAATTCCCAAGTCTCCTTGTAGATTACTAAACATCTGGATAAACTATTCACATTTTATGTAACAAGGCTCTCCATTATAAACATTACTGTTTTAATTCAATAAATTATTTCATTTTATCGTTTAGGGGTAACATCAATCACTTAATTATTTAATATAAAGTAATCTATATATATATATAAATCTACAAGAGACACTCTTCTCCAATACAAGCAAAATATTATGAAATACAAAGGAACTTACAATTTGATAAATATGCTGATGGTAATCCCCTCAAAATGTCTTCCTTTGATGGATTTAATAGAAGTCCTTTCTTATATACTCCCTTCTTTTCAAAATACGAGATTCAAAGTAAGATTTGAAAGGAATAGAAGCAAATTATTTTTAAAAAATTAGCTCTAATTTTGACCAAAAAGAATCATACTTGATAATTGCTTTTAGAGCACTTTTCCAAGTTTCATTCTCACAAAATCTTTCATTAAAAGGCTCCATAGCTCCATTATCAACCGTTTAGATCCCAAATGGGATTTTTTAATGAACGATGGAATAAGATTCTATCTCCGCATTCATGATTAATCACTTTTTAACAACATTTTATTCTTCTCTTTTACAAATGTTATTTCATGGAATCACTACATTTCATATATTCATGTATTTCATATTTATTTGCAAGGCTCTATTCACGAAGTTGCCTGTCTAGTGCCTATTCAGTTATTAAGTAACCTATGTTCTACGTAATCATCTACCACTTTACTGGGATTAAATGACTTTTTTTAATAATGTTTTATTTATTTTTAAAATGAATTTTTTTAAAGGCCTTCTTGAAAAAATTACTTTTTTGGAATACAAATTTTTCTTTATAATTATAAAAAGATCTCTTTACAAAAAAGGTAACTTTTTTCAAAAAGAAAAATATTAATATATTTTTTCAAATGTTTCTCTCTTGTTGTACTTCTTAATGATGATAAGAATGGTAACAGGTCATTTTCCCCCTATGTTGCCACATTGACTGAGCATATTCCCTTTGATGAATAATTATTTCAAATATCTACACACCTAAAAGTCATTAATTTTATTACTTAATTTATTCATAAATAAAGTGTATACAATACATATCATAAAAAACCCTCAATAACCTCCCTTTACTCGGCAAAAAAAAAAAATGTCCTTATGCTGAAACAAAACTTTCTTCGAGGTTGACAAAAAAATAAAAAATAAACGCATTTACCATTTGTACCATATATACCATAGATATAATATTGGAACCTCTAAATTTGAAGAAAATTGTACTCTCATATTATAACTAAATATTCCGTAGAATATTAGAGAAAATTGTAAAGTATTTAGTTGCACATACATTTATTAATTGTTTATTTATAGGTGCATGTCAATGATGACGGAAACACAAAATCTATAGTTTAACACGTTGCGTGCGAGGGGTACTAGGTACTAATGTTGGGGTTCGGTCAGGTAATTCTAGACCGATCTGAGACTGTTATATTTTTTGTTGGACCGAAGTAGAATTTGAAATCTAAACGGTTCAAAGGAAAAATTCAGTCTATTTCAGTACAAAAAAAATCGGTCTAGACCGATTTTATGCATAAATTGATTACAACATGACATCTTATGTATTTTCAAATACAATGACGTCATACAATGTTTAAACAGAGATAGTTTGGGTGAATTTTAATCCCGTCGTCTGTTATTTAAATACAGTATTTTTTTTAGAGCATATCGTGTACTTTTAAGATTCCGTTGAAAAAATTAATGACAGTTGATCTAGAAAAAAATGATATTTAATCTTTCATAATTAATATATGAGACAGAAAAAATCGATCCATAGCTTATTTCTAGTACAAATAGGAATTAGAGAAAATTCTACTTGTTTTAGACATTTTTTTTTTTTGAAGGAAATCCAAGGTTCATCATCATTTACAAAACACAAATATTTAAAAAATAAATGGGTATCATTTTTAATATCCATCATCATTTAAGGAGGGTCGTTAACATCCGTGGTTCTAGTGTTAAGATGTCACCTGTAGTAAGCAGCTACTTTTTTAGATTCCCTTTTCTAGATATAGGGTTGACTCTAAATAACTTTCCAAGTAATTCTTTATATATCTATTTGTCTAATTTGTCCTGAAGAAGTATTGCCGTTTACGAGCCAATTTTTATTTTTTATTAATTTTAAGTCAAAATATTTATGGCTTCATCAAGTGATGTGTCTGATTGCCAAGGGTTTTGCTGCAGTATTTGATTTGTTTAAAATAAATACAACAATGATAGATAATTATTTTACTGATGAAGTAAGTGTCATGGAATATATAAAATGGAGAGCTACTTGACCACATTAAACCTTTTTTTCTAAGGAAAAAGTATGAATATATCTGGTAGTAAATACATCACTTCAATAAGGCATGAAATCACTGCTTGATTGCTCCTTAATTTTAGGAATCAGGTGGATAGACTATAAGATCTACATAGATGATATGGTTGGGTCTCCATTAAAACTGAAGATGTAGAATCAAATCATCGCCGAGAGGATTAATGATGGAAAAACAATTAAATTCCAATTTAAGAATTCCGCAAACGGTACTTTTTTCTTGAGGCCTTGCAATAAAATTGAAAGTTACTTTAGAATAAAATCTATTCCTTTGTAGATAAAAGAGCATTCTATAACAACTCCTAAAACAATTAGTAAATATAAATTGAAAAAGTTTGTTGAGTTTATATATTTCACGACAAAACATTTTAAAATATAACCCACATCTCATTGGCAATTTTTTTTAATAGGATTTAACCTACTCAAGTTTATAAATCCAGAAAATTTGAATTCAATTAATTTATTAACTCCTGAGATTTGGGCATTTTAAATTAGTAAAATCAAATATATTTTCGTAAAAAAGCTACCGAAATTTGATTGGTTTCTCACTTAAACAACAATCACATTTTTTACCAAATTTTGTCCAAAATTAGTGTGTATATATTAATACTGGTACGGTTCGGGTTTGTACCCCAGTTCCATTGTGTAAGTTTCTACCTTCGGTACAGATCAATATATATAATCAAAAATAAAATATTGGTTATTTTTTTAATTAATAGATTTAGATAGTGAGGTAAGATTTAAATCAATAAGCATCCTATTATAATATAAATAATTTATGTATTTGTTTAAAAAAAAAAAGAAAAAAAGATAAGGACTTACAAATTAATACAATACATCCCAGTTGACGGAACCCCAGATTAGTGATAATTTAAATAAATTCTCTGATGTTTCCAAGTTACCTTGAGGTGTTTTGAATGGGGATCCTCAACATCATTTTTTCAGAGAAAATTGGCAGATGAACTCGGAACAAGAGAAATCAAATCCCAAGAAATCGACATTGGGATATTGGGTGGAGTTTCTAAGAAATTTAAAAGTCTAATTTTTACAGTAATGTTGGAGAGCATGAGGGGGAGATTTTCAAATAAATTTCACTTCCACACCATTTGTGGAATTCTTCTTTATCCAATCTGATTGATTGGAGACATGTTCCTTGTAATTTGAATCCAGCCAATCGACCCTCTCAAGGATTGACTCGCAGTTGATGCGTTCAATGGAAAGGTAGTTCCAAGATCTTTGGTTCTCTCAGCTTATGAAAACGGAAGAACCCTTCTACTACTCCTTCTTACAGTTCAAAAACAACATTTTGGGGGCGAATATATTTGTCTCGAAGCTGGTTATTTAGTAGAATTTTAGAAAATGGTTGACATAAATATATTTTGGTTTTTCTTTCCCTTCACATTTTTATATTGCTCTGTTAAACATATTAGTATTCTAATCTGGAGTACCTTTAAACTCTAATATTTATTTATGTATAATTTATTATGACGTCATTGCTCTGGACTTCAATGATTTTTTAATATTAATACTAACGGTAGTACCCGTATTGGTAGGAATCTAATAATCTAGACAATTTTTTATTGCTTATGTTAGTCTGTTATTTGATGTTTAAATCACAATATACTTATTTAATTCACATTAATAATACAAAGGGTATAAGAGCCAAATAATAAGATTAATTGGGAGGGGGAGGGGTGCTATGATGAGACTTTGTGACAAGTATGCCTTGTAAAAACTCTTTAAAATATCTTCCACCATCGTTATTATCATAGTAAAATAATTAGAATTAGATTAGGATCTTTCTTGACAACAACAAAACAATCACATTACACTTAAAAGTATTTATTTATGTAGTATAAATAAGTATTTTCGGAATAATTTTTCCATTGTGTATTTTGACAATTCTTAATATGATTTCCAGCTCCTCGGTTGGCCTGATCAACGCCAGATAACCCTTTGTTAGTTGTATATACATGTTGAACAAATTTTCTACGAATAAAATATATTTTTGATTTCTTCTCTTATTTCATGAACAGTTTTCCTTATGAAAGGGTTTCCAATTACGTAACGTGTACATTTGATTTTGACACTCCATACTAATAAATTTATATTTATTAGCTATTTTTTCTATTTTGTATAGATCTCTGATACTAATTTGATTCGATTTGGAGGTCCTTACAGTGTTTTTGATCGTTTTTCTATCCAAAGTAGTTCGATGGACTCCAAATTTATTTTATTCGAAATAAAAATCAGCAATATATTCTCAAATATCACCTAAGAAAATGAAGTTACACAAAACTTTTTAAAATTAGCATTATAGATTTAAAATTTTAACATCTGCATTCTTTTACAAGCAGATCATTATATTTAAAAACACAATTTTCAAATGGCTATGGTGGTCTCAAAAACAATATTTGAATACAAAAACATTTAAGCATGACTTTTTTATAAAATTAACAGATTACACTAAAAATGAGACACCTTTGTATACTAATTAAGTAACAAATTTGTAAAAAATATACATTTTTTGTGAATTTTAATCTTTAATATGACTTTAAAACTATATTTTCTAAATTTAAAAAATTATAAAGCTATTGTTTCAAGTTTAATAGGGACTTCATGATTAGTGCATATGTGGCTTTTTCTTTATGAATTCATTATGGTGATACTTATATATGATAGTTGAAAAAAAGTTGTGGGATACAGTTGATCTATTTATAACTCAAATCACTCTAAGAAGAGACAGTCCAGGAATTAATTTGTCGGTAGGAATAATCGTGTATAGATTTCAGAAGTTACATATAATTTAGAGACGTATTTTTTATTTAATTATTGGATTAGTTATGTTAACTTTCTCAAATAGATTTATTTTATATACACATTAACAAACTTTCAAGAAAAGTATCATAATTACTATCATTTGTCATAATTATTATAGTAATGTAGATTTACCCCATGATTGGATCTAGAACACTCCAGTTTCGCCCTTACCTTAAGCATAGAACCTTTCTAACATCTTAACTGAGAGTTAAGGTTAATAAAATGAAGGCTATTCTCACCTATCAAGCTTTCTTTAGCTGCTCCTCTGAAAAATAAATGGAGTTAAATACAGAGAAATACTCTGTAATATTCTTCATTTAATTTCCCTCCATAGACAGCTATTATCGTATCCAATATATAAATTTCCCTTATGCGTTTGTTATATTTAGAAATGGTATTAACAAATTTTGGGTTCAGATACTTCTTTTTAAATATATTCTACATCCCTGCCTTAGAAATGGAATGTCTTTTAAACTGTCTGTATAATTTCATTAACAGTAAGCTGTATGTTATATCTTAATGTTAAATTTTTAATATCCTAATAAAAATGAAAGAAAAAGGTAAAAAATGAATGGTAAGGATATAAAATAGATTCTGGGCAAAGAATCAAGAATCAACAAAAACATTTCTATTTGAAATTAGCTATACATAAAAGATAATTGCTTTTTCCTGGAATCAATCATTTTGAACAGGACCGCACTATCGTTTTGAGGTAGACTCTTGGGTAATGCGGTGCCCCAGTAAATAGTTTATACTTTCCTTTTTTAAATCATATTGTACTCATAATAATAGAAAAACAGAAATTGAATGATACATTTTGTATATATGTAGAACGTGGTAAATTAATTAATGCATCGCCTGTAATAGGTTAACTTGAAAAATGGTTTAAAAAATGAAACATTCAGGGCTGAAGGGGGGATTTTGGGCTAGGGCCCTTCAACCAACTTTAATGTTTCCACCAAAGTACTTTCAAGATACGTATTCATTAGAAAAGTTGGGTTAAAATTGAACAAACTTGCTTATTCTCAAAAGTTAAGACCTCCTCCTTCACCTGATTAATTGATTTATTTTAATCGGTTATAGGGTTTTTATTTAAATTTAAGAAACATTTCTTGAAAATTGATAAAAAGATCAATTTATCTTTTTATTGGAACCCACAATTTTTTTTGTTAAATTGTGTTTTTTGATCAAATGGTTAAAAATACCTAAAACTACGTCTATGCAATATTAGTTTTCTTCTAAGGATTTTTTATTGTCTTTCAATAAGCATCGCTTTTCGTAAGTATAATCATACATTAAACATTGTAATATTGATTCTTTGAAGTTGAAAGTAAATAATTTATTGAATTCTTCTTTATATTAAAATAAGAGAATCATGCTTTGTTTACTCTTTTCCATCGACAATTTGTTATTTAAGAATATGTTCGTCCATCAAATATGTACATAAATTTTACAAAATATTTTTATTTAAGATCAAATAAATTGTTTACTTAATTTATGGAGTAAGGAATCAACATACAGGGTTTCCAATAGGATGTGTTATTTTAAATAGCCCATTATATCGGTATATGTCACATTTGAAGCTCTAATTTGTTTACATTTGACAGGTATCAACTAACCCATTATTAAAAATAGAACGATACAACTTTCAACAACGCATTGAATTTATTAAAATTCAAAATAAAAATGCAGAAAACACGGCAGAGACTAATGGTAAGACTGAAACATTTTTGGGTCGTAGTGAAGCACATTGTTGGGCTGGAATACATAAATTATTTAAAAAAATCGAGTTGTTGGGGCAGGTTAGTGATGTGAAGATTAAAATCCGTGCACTTTGCTCAAGAATATTTGAGAATATTGTTTCTGTAGTCCTAAGTGTTGAAGAAACCCCAGGTTTGTCAATTTTTCATCGTTCTTTAGAACTGGACATTCCACAAACATCATTACACCACATTTTGTATTAGGACATGGGTCCTAAGGCTTAAAATGTTCAGTTAATACAAGACCTCAAGCCAGCCAATCATCTACAACGTTGTTTCTTTGCTGATTGGGTCCTTGAAATGCATGAAAATGATCCATAATTTAATCGAAACATCATCTTGACTGATTAGACCATTTCAATCTCGATGGCTACGTTAATAAACAAAACTGTTGCACCTGGGGCTTGGAAACCCCAAGATTTATTGTTGAAAAACGTATAACTGTTTGATGCGGCGGGTCATTGGACCTTACTTTTGTCGAAAATAGGTTGGAGCAAGAGTTATAATTAATGGATTGCCCTTTCGAGAGATCATTAATAATTTTTTTGGCCGGAATGGGATGGTATTGATCTGGACAACGTTTACATTCAACAAGATGGCGCTACGTGCTACAAAAGCAACAAATCATCGTTCTTTTACGGGAAAAGTTTCCAGACTGTGTTATCTCTCGAAGAGGTGATTGTAATTAGTCATCAAGATCTTGTTATTTAACAACATGCTACTTCTTCCTTTGGGGCCATATGAAAAATAAGGTCTACGTCAAAAGCCCAGTGTCGATTAAAGACCTAAAAGATGGAATTCGTGAAGTTGTTGAGGGCCTACATGAGCCACAATGCGATTTGGTGATCGAAAATTCCATAAAAAGGACACGTTCCTGTAGGCGTAGCTGTGGCACCCATGTGACTTATATTATTTTCTTTTATTAGTGGCAAACCTTTTTCTTTACATTGAAATAAGCATCTGCTCATTTAATTTAAAAAATGTCATTTTTCTTTGAATATCAAAATAACACCTCCTATTGGAAAAACTTTTATATAGAGTAATTTAATAGGTTGCATTGAATGATTCCATTTCAGTCGATTTCGAATTGTTCATAGAATACATTATTAAACGGCCCTATTTATCTCTAGATATCTTGAATAAATACAGTATTTTTTCATTTCCCATTTGAGTAATTTTTTTAATTTTTTTGTATACGTACTGTACAATTATAAAGAAGATTTCTAAAATAAGGTATAAATATGTTGTGTTTAGTATTTCTAAAATACTTATATCTCTATTTAAACTGTTGGTCACATAGAAATATATAAATATACTTTTTTTCCTTTCATTTCATAAGGAATTTACTTCTTCTAATAACCATTTACAAGTGCCAATGGTGAAAAAGAGTTCAGCATTATAAATAACTATACGTGGATTCGAATACTTTTTTTTTGTTCTAAAAAACTAAATATAAAAAGGCTTAAAAGTGTTTATTTTGATTTAAAAAAACTTGATTGACTAAGTTTGGGACTAAGTTTGGGACATTTTTATAAATAAAATATAGCTAATAACGTACAAACTAGGGGGGTTGTAAACCCCCCACTTACCAAGAGTGTCATCATTATTCTTATATTAACGAAGAGAGAACATGTAACTTATAAAATCATTACAAGTGCGTGGAAGATGAAAAGTAACACTGATGATTGGTTGTGGAGTTATAAGTATAAGTACTTTTTGACTTGGAGTAGAACTGAGGATCGACATCCGAGTAATTCCTTCTCATATTATTGCTAGATACGAAGTAGGATTATTTTCTTCATGTCATAGCTGCTAACAGCTAATCAAAGAAAACAGCTAATCTTCTCTCCTCCTAAACATTTTTCAAATTGTCGGGCTGACCAATAGGCCGGGTCGTACTTCCCATTTTTTTCATAAATCAAAAACCGGTAATGTTTTTTTACTGTTTTTTTCGCGTAGATTTCAAAAATGTAATTTTCAAAAAGATAGAATAACTTTAAGCTACATCAATTTCGCATTGAAAATGAGAGAAAATGCGTTTTTTTTCTCTATATTTTCCATTGCTAGCTTTCTTTATGTAATTTATAGATATTCATATAAAGGGAATGTATATTTATTGACGTTGAAGTGAAGAGTTCAAATATGAAGAAATTTGAAGTTAAGTAAGTTTAAGATTTGATGATGTGTTACTTAGTGTAAATATTAAAGCCATAATTGAGCCCAATTGTTTAAGTTAACTTTTAAATATTTTATAAATCCATAGCCAAAATATATTTCTATATAATTTACAATGACTTTTTATTAGTTAACACACATAATAATAGAGTCATGTCATAAATTAATTTAATAAAACGTTAACGTAAATCATTGACAAAAAGGGATATAAGAGTGCAGGAGAAGTTGATGAAGTAGATGAGATACAAGTTTGAGAAGAGGTGTATAGAGGAGGAGTCAATCTCGTCTATTATCTTTGATGTAATAATTGACTTGACTAATGTGGTGATGGAAGCAATGGGCAGTGAACAGTCATTTATGGTTTGGATCAAGCAAGAGGAGCACTATAGTTTTTTTATTGAGCCTAAGAGTAACTACTCGTTTCACCTTATACCAGAGAAAACAAACAAGGAAGAATCACATGCTACAAAAATTGCAAAGTTTTATATCTAAATAGTTAAAGGAGAGGTTTTATTTTATCAAACATTAATGGCGGTTGAAGGAAAATTGTAGATATTGATAGTAGGTACTGGAGTTATGCGAAAACTTGAAATGAAGTCTGGGAGAAAACTGGTCTGTTTGGTGTGCAGTCTGCATACTAATTAGTTTATATTATACCATCTAAATTTTTGAGCTTGATGGCCAATTTCTCTCAGATAATAGATTGTTTGGACCAATACAAAAGCCGCTACACTCGGTTACAGGCTTGGATATCAATTTTAACTTTCTCGGAATCTCTATTGGCCCACCCCAAGTCAAAATTTCTGACTACAGTTATATGATAGTGTCTGCTGTCATGGAAGGAGTTTTTCCTCGAAAGATGGTTTTCTTGGATATGGGACCTGTTTACCACACCCGCTGGCTCGCCACTGCAAACACACTTTTAAGATTTTGGGTATCATAGAATATACTGAAGGGGACAAATCTAAAAAAAATCTGCGATTCATAGTTATGTTTATAATTCGTGTGTATTATCCATTTTAGTTCAATACCAAGATGAAGTGCAGTTGGATAGAATTGCCAAGGCAAGTCATATTTCAACTTATTAGTCTCAAGTCCCAGAAAAAATAGGTGCGTGAACTCGTATTCCTAACAGTGGAAAGATCTGCTGGGTATGCTCACAGTTAAATGATCTTACAAACTCTAGTTTGTTTTGATGACCAGAAGGAGATAATCATAGGGGTAGAACAAATCCTAGCTATCAGGATACTTGCTTCGTATTGAAGGTGAATTTGAGTTGATAAAAATAACTCAGGAATGGACGAAATTTAATTATCTTTTAAGTTCAATTCCGGAGGACTTATTGTACAAAGTCCCGGATTATTCTTTAAACAAGTGCTTGAAGTCAGAACAGCCTTACTCCGACTTAAAAGTACTGTTAACAAGACTTTGTGAAGGTTCAAAGCAAACGCTTACCAACAAGTTTGTGGACCTCATTTCAAACAGGGACAACATCTCTGTTTGTGAAATGGAATCAAAGGCATGGGACCTAATTAATGAAATCTCCAAGGACGGGAACAATTTTAAGGAGACCCTTGTAAAACATATGGGTGTCAATAGTATTCCCACATCATCGCGGCCACACCTCACATAAGGCTTTAGGGGATTCTCCTATGAGGAATTCATAAGATGTGCAAGAACAGAGTAGAATGTAAGTACTTTCAAACTTACTTGTTATATGGAAGAGGAGCATGATAAGGTCAAAGGAATAAATATAATCAAAAGGAATACTGAACAACATCCTCGTTTTAAGAGTAACATTAAGCTGCACGACCAAGGCAATTACTCTAATAGAGATTCTTCAACTTTTTTTCTTCTTCCTTAACGAATAATAATAATAATTTGTTTATTTATCATAAGAGATTTGGACAGAAATCATATCAATGTCTTTTTCCCAACATTGGTTTTGATGTTTTAAATTCAAATACAAAAACTAAAGTGGCGTAGTGATTTCCCGAGTATTATATTAGAAGTACAAAATTATTTAAAATGCAGTCCTACATTACTGATTACTTCGCTAAAGCAGAGAATCCTCTAATATTGATAGTTGGTATTGGTGCTGAACGCTCAATGATACTTTTTTCCAAATCATTGGGAATATAGATTCTAAGGCTAGATTATTAGCAACGAATAACCAATTCCTGAAAAGTTATGGTAGTTCTAATCAAAGAATTAAGTTACCCAATTTGGGAACATATGCTTGGAATTTTATCGTGTCATATATAATATAAGTTTGGGGTATTGGGATAGGATTTTCTAATGCACCATAATTTTTTGGTTGATGTTTATAATAATAAATTAATTAGAAAGGCCGACCATGTAAATAGTATTTCAATTGTAACAGATTATGATGCATCTAAAGAGATCGTTTTTAAGCACGCTGCTTTAAAAAAACAATTCATTTTTTAGTGATTATTTTCATGGTTTATACCATTCTATCGAAACCTCTGGGATGCCCACTTTGTATAGACTTAAGAAATTTACACCTGAAAAAGAGAAAATAATAAAAGAGGAAATAGATAACTTGTTAAAAAAAGGAATTATAGAGTATTCAAACTATAAAAGGTCTTCCACCATTCATTTGGTAAAGAAGCAAAATAGTGAATGGTGGCTCGTAAGTGATTCCAGATTACTTACTAGTATCACCGAACCTGACAGGTACACAAAGCCATCTATCATGCCATTCAAAGAAAAAATTGGTAGGTCATCCTTCCTCAGTAAATTAGATTTGCTGAAAGCTTATCATCGAGTACCCATGCTCGAACAGGACAAAAAAATCTGCTATAGCTCCACATTGTGTTTTTTTTCCAGTATGCTAGGATGCCGCTTTGGCTTAAAAATGCCACAAGTTCTTTTCAGCGAATGATAGATAAGGTTTTAGGCAACATTCAAGGATGTTTTGCTTACGTAGATGATATCCTCTTATATTTGCAGACAGAAAAAGAACATCACAAACTGATTGAAACTTCTCTAAAGACTTTGAAAACTAATGGACTTAGTTATAACTTAGAAAAAAGTCAATTTTGCAAGAATGGTATTGAATTTCTGGGATTCACAATTTCAAATAGGGGAATATGACCCAATGAGTCTAAGTTAACTTCTTTAAAACAGTTTGAAAGACCAATGAATGTTAAAAGGATGAACAAGTTGATTGGGATAGCAAATTATTCCAAAAGATTCATCATTAATCTCGGAAAACTATTACAACTCTTTTACCATGGAAGTAAAAATAAGAAAAAAAATTCATCAATATCTTGGGACACTGGTTTGGAGAAGGATATTTTAATCATGTTATTGAAGGCAGGAGTGTTTCTTGCTACTCTGATCATAAACCTTTGGTGGTGGCACAATTTGCTAAGAATCCCAAATGGGAGATGATTTATTATCGGTATTTTGCATAGCTGAGCGAAAGAAACATAAAATTTGTCCATATTTCGTGTAAAAATAATGTACCCGCCGATTTCTTATCACGAATTAATTTGCTTAAGTTTAATTAAATGAACAGGGAGCAGTGGCGGAGAGAGCCATTGGAGCAAAAGTTGCAAGCTGCTTATCCCATGGCTGCCCAAAAATTTAGTTCCCCAATTATTAAAAATATTCCACAATGAGTCACATAGGGGGATGAAAAACACATTCAGAAAAATTCAAGGGCAGTTTTTTTGTACTCCGATGTCTTCCGACATAAGTCGTTGTGACGGTTGCGGCAAATAAAAAAAAAGAGATTTTGGAGAGGATATTCGATCGTCCGGTTCTCTACTACATCATGAGAAGAGACATCCGACACAAATAAATACCGATCATAGCATCAGCAAGACAAAGAAAGATATTTCCAATTCTGCTTACAAAAAATTAATGAATATTACTCATGTATATATTTTGAATCCTCCTATTAAGTTTTCCTGGGAACCTGTCTTTAGTGGACCTTATAAAGTCATTCAGAGGTTTAGAAGAAGTTTTATTATTGAGTAGAATAAGTAAAACCAAATCTATACCAATATATAACCTTAAGCCAAAAACTGGTTGAAGGGGGAAGTGTGTTGTGACTTCTATATATGTATTTTATATTTATATCAATAAGGGGATTTTCTGGGGCTTATAATCTATTATTCTTTTCTTTTTGGTGTATATCTTGTTATTGTATGTTAAGAGTTAGTAATAAATTAACACTCACTATAGAGGTGTCTAAGGACAATACATACATGTAGAATTAAAATAAACAAACTAAAATATGGTAACAACAGAGGTGCATCTTAATTCTAATAAATAAAAGTATATGCTTCTAAGTATTTTCGTAACAAAACAGCATTCATATTAGTCCGAAAACTTATAAAGTTTGGTTCTTTATGACTTCACTCAACTATATTCACATGCATACATTTATGACCATTAGTTATTAACGTTATGAAAGTCAACAGTACTATCAAATAAAAAAAATTAAAAAAGTAGGGGTGGGGGGAGATTTCACTGAAAAAGCATGCCAAAAATAGGTCTGACATTCAAGTTGTAGTTTATTTTAAACATTGCAGAATGAGTAATACAAAATTAAAATCACAAAATGTACGCTAAAAAACAAAACTCATTTAGACCATTAAGAGGTGAATTCAAAAAGTAAGATTATTTTTCAAGTTTTGCGGCGAACGTATATTTGGTATACTCGATTTTTTCATTTTTTTATGTGAGTACATTAAAAAAAGAACATATATTTATTGGTTAAAGCTATATAATATATTTATTTTGTTTGTGAGAGGTATACTAACTTTAAGTATTTTGCGTGTTCGGCGATTTTTTTGCAATATGTCCTGGGGTCTTCTATTTGGACGATTGAGCATTGGTTTTTATATGATAACCACATACATATGGTTCGTCACCACTTATTGAACAAATCAGGTTCATCATTGACATCTGTCAACTCATATTTATTTTGACTATAAATTGATGAAATGTTCAACGTACCTAACTTTATTTTTATCCGTCTCAGAAAAACTTACTGGAACCTCTCAATTTCCTAATAACCTAGTTTTCGGATTTTGGCGTCACATCTCCTCATTTAACACATAATAAATTATTATTATTTTGATGTATAAGTTATACCCGATAATAGATATGATAGAATAAGTAAATGTATTAGCCTCGAAGCCAGAATTAAATAGGCAGTGTACAGGGAGCGGGGATCAAATTGTCGCCTACTTTAAACCTTGATAACTTGAAGACGACATTATCAAATAAAAAACCAGTTACCAAATAGGAAAACTATTCTCGTCAGTTGACGATACGTAGTTCAGTTAGCATCATGCCGTCATCATATGAGGAGATAAAGGACTATAAGTGGAACGAGGAGCTTTCGAGGTCCGCCGTAGTCATGGCATTGGTGAATAATAGAGGTGAAATCTCCAATTCAACAATTGCTTCAACCTTAAGAGTGAATTTACGGACTGTTCAGCGTATCCGTAAGAAGCTAGAGAACACTTGAGATGTTGATTCCGCCATAAAGAGGGCACCCAAGGAGGAGGGCGCCGACAGGAGGGTCAGGGACACCGACTTTGTCGACAAGGTGAAGAAGATGGTTGAGGATGACCCTACCAGGTCCATGAAGGCCATGGCGAGGGATCTGGCCTACCATGAGACAACAGAAGGGACTGTGTATCTGAGGATTTAAGGTACAGGAGCTACAAGATGCAGGTGGGCCAGATCTTGACCCAGAAGGCAAAGGACAACAGGCTGATGAAGTCAACAAAATTACTCAACAAGCTCAAGCACCCAAAGCAGCCCGGGATGCTGTGGTTTTCTTTGATGAAAAGAATTTGTGTCAAGATCAGAAGGTCAACAAGCAGAACAACAGGTGGATAGCCACCTTCACCAGCCATGTGGGGAAGGTAATGAAGACCAAGTTCTCTACAATGGTCATGGTGTTTGGGGTGGTCAGCAGTGAAGGTCGTGTTATGCCTCCCCACCTGTTTGAAACGGATCTAAAGGTCAATGCAGAGGTCTACCTGGATGTTATGGGAAAGGTGATTCTGCCCTAGATCCAAGGGGTGGCCGGAGACAGAACCCTGGTGTGGCAATAGGACTCAGCACCCTGCCATGTGTCCAAAATCTCCATGCAGTGGTTAACCGAGAACTTTTATGACGTCGTAACCAAGGATTTGTGGCCTCCTAACTCTCCCGACCTTAATCCTTTGTACTATTTTGTCTGGGGCTATGTCGAGTAACATACCAACAGGCATCCCCATAGCACCAAGGCCAGCCTGATGGACTCCATCAAGGAGGTATTTGGCATCATGGACAATGAGATGGTCAGAAGAGCCTGCCGCCGGTTCAGAGAACATATTGATGCTGTTATTGATGCCAACGGTGATTATATTGAATGAATGGCTACTCTATACCTATATGGTCGTCATAGTTTTAATTTTTTTTTTAAAGTTAAAAAATGTATATTTTGTGTTGTTTTTTGTAGAAAAATATTTTGGCGACAATTTGATCCCCGCTCCCTGTACCAAGGAGTATAGGAGATAATTTAATTGTCCCTGCAGCAAGGTCTACCTTCGACTGACCAGATATGAAAAAACACACGAGCACAATGATAGAAAGTACTGTCTTAAAAGGAAATAAAAATCCGAGGATGTAAAACACAAGACATACAATATGAAAAGAGAGTGATGGATTGATAAAATTACATCACCCCTCCAATCAACCATTCCTATTAAGCCAAAGTTGACTAACGTGCCTGGTTGTAACAACATGTGCGATGCTTACAGTCCATATGCAAGTTACAAGTTTATCCACACTTACACCCAGGGCCCATTTAGGTTGGCATTGATTGTAGCATATGCCATTTTATGAGACAACTCGGGACACTAACCTTCTATGGCTAGTAGACAGTAATCCATCCAGGTGGATGTGTATAGGAAGGGAAAACAATAATTCTTCTAGGGATTTGCTACAGTTTCATCAGGATGGAGCGGTACGTAAAAAGTAGTTAATCCAAAGAGTTGTTAGATTTCTTCTTTTTCGAAAGACTTGCCAATTTGAACAGCTCACTGGGGCTGGCCATTCGACTGAGGACGGTATGGCGGCGAAAAGGTCACTTTCACCCCCAATTCCGACAACTTCCACTTGAAAAGTTTGTTGGAGAACTCAGGACAATTGTCTAAATGCACTATCATGATATACCCAAACCTTGTCATACATGGAAGTAATTGGTGAAGGATTGAGGGAGTTGTCGTGCTATGCATCGAAGTAGCTTCAATCTTTTTCGAGCCTTTATCCGTCATGATTAGCATATTTTCTTCACCAACATTGATAAAGTACACATGGATCCTTCACCACACTTTTGCAGGAGCGAAAGGAGTAAATTGAGAAGTTGGTGCAGATGCAGTCTTTTTCTGGCAAGTCTTGCAAGCTGAAACCATGTTAGCGATAACCTCATCTATGTTCAACCATTCAAACTCTACATCCAGCACCAGCCTTCATCTTTGCAATGCCCCTGATGAGTGAAGTGTAGCTCTTCGATAAACTTGAAACGAATGGGAGAATGAGCAACCAGACAAATGCTCTATACAACAGATCGTTTTCTCATAGAAATTGTTACATCTACATGGATATGATTTGTCAGTGACATCAGAATACTTATTAGACCTTGCAGCTCTTAGATCTACTTTTAGACTTTCATATTCCTTGACTGCATTCAGCAACTCATTTTGATGGATGTTAGAGACATTAAGCTCATTCCACATTAGGATATCCGTGTGATCTTCCTCCATAGTTGGTTCCTCAAAAGGACCACGTGATAACGTGCCAGCATAGATGTTACCAGATACCGTTATATGCGTAATCTTATATTCAAACACGGTAGTCTTATGGCGAAGCGAGAGATTTGTGATGTTATCACGTTCTTTGTCCGAGTTCAGGAGGTGTTGAAAGGGTTTGTGGTAAATGCTCTTCCCAAGAGAAAGTGTTGAGATTTGTTGGTTCCGAAAATAATTTCAGTAGCCTCTTTGTCAATCTACAAGTATTTCTTCTCAGCTGTCGAGAGTTTTCGAGATGCAAAAGCTACAGGGGTTTCAATTCCTTGTGTCAATTTGAGTGAGTACTGCCCCTAAACCGAACGGAGAAGCATCCGTGGGAAATAACCATAGTCCATAAAACAATGAGAGTTAGTGACATTTTGCTATATGTTAGTAAATTTATCTAAGTCTCCTTAGATATGTAAAATTTGACAACCATACCTGTGTGTTCACGGAGAGGAACCACGACGACAGAGAGATCTTTGAGGAAGTGACGGTAAAAATGGACAAGACCAAGGAACGACTTCATTTCTGAAGTAGAAGAAGCCATTAGGAATTCTAAGACAGGGTGAGTCAACTCGTGATCCATTGTTTGGCCTTTTTCAGATATATTTGTATACAAGTTCGTTGCTTTCGAATATACACTTGCTTTACTTCAAACGAGCTCCAGCATCTCGCATACGTTCATAAACAGACTTGGAAGTAGCTAAATGCTCAGATTTGAACTTAGAGAAGATAACAAGATAATCTACTGTGTAGGGCCGAGTAGCTGGTGTACGCCAGACACTTAACATTAAAATTAAAGGCACCTTCAGGATGATTAACTGCTCGAATACTGAGTCTTTACTTTTAATGGACATATAATTTTTTTTTCTGAAAGCAGCACATGCATTCTTCATATAGCTGGTAGACATATTGACACAGACTGTATTAACTACGGTCTTTAGAGACTTTAAATTTTGTTGAGATTTAGCACAAGCGACCTTCTCAATTTAGCCTCAAATTACAAAAACAAGTAAGTTCAAGTTTGACTCAGATACAGGCCAAAACTTTTTCAATCAAAACCCCTCTCAGCACAGCTTCTTGCAAAGATACTACTAAATGGCATTTGATATATTGTCAGGGCCTCAATCTTGCATCCATATGAAGTCCTTACGACAATAGGTTCCCTCCAGGCGTGGAATAACTTAACTCTGAAGTACTTGCTTTTAGTTCCTAGCATTGACACTTCCGTTGAATCCTATGGGAGAAACAGGATTCCCATCACTCCCAACAAAACTGAGCTTCTTTTTGACAGCAGGAGGATTTGATTTGATCACAAATCTAAAAGAAGGATTGGCAGAGCTAACTGAAGATGCTATATACCTGGCATTCCTTTCAATTATGGTATTTGTTAACAAAAAACGTTTTTTCGTTTGGAAAGACAAGAACACAAACCTAAGATTTCATCTTGAAGTTGTTCTACATCTTCAAAAACCTTTATAGCCTCTATTTACGCTGCTCAGTTAATAATTGAACTCTTGTCTTCGAAATGGACTTGAGTCTCAAAACCTCGGTAAAAAAGGTTCCTCATTGTCTTAGTTGACATTCCATGATCTCGAGCATGCTTGTGTGAACTTGTAGAAGGGTTGGCTTTGATTGAGGCTTTCACTCCAGCCATTTTTGGAGGTGCCTTACTGTGTGAAACAGTCCAGGGTGTGGAAGGCCCTTACTTCGGTCCTCTTTCGTCCCGGTCCTCTTTAAATTCGTCCCGCCACTTTTCCATGTTTTTTTCGTACAACCGCTCCATAGTCCAATATCTCAATAATGTGGCGAAATAAAAAAAACTTATTCCCTCAGCAACATTAATTTAGGCTTAATGCAAAATTTGAGCTTTCTGCGACAATTAATAAAAACAAAATGACGTGCCTACGCCATGCACCAGCTACTCGTCCCAACCAGGTATATAGACCTTCACATTAAGTGAACAACCATCCAACATTCTCTCTTGAGCTCCTCGAACGATAGAAGGAGTAGAGGACAAACCATAAGGGAGAAAATTATAACGAAAAAGATCTGTTGGAGTATTAATAGTTAAAACCTTTTTCAAACTATTATCCATGGGATATTGTTTGTAACATTGACGAAAGTAAATAAAAATAAAAAACTTAGGAAAAGAAAACAATTCATACAGGTGCAATATAGGGTACACCTGCTTATTGATGACAGGTGAGACAGTTCGTTTGTAGTCACCACAGATTCGAACCTGGCTGTTAGGTTTGAGAACAGTGACACTAGGAGATGCCCAATAAGAAGATTCGACTATTTCAAGCCTGGCACTCTTGATAATGCCCTTGTGCTCGTTTACGAACAGTTTATGAAGTTTTTGTATCTTCTTTTCCAGTTGAAACAAGGGAACTTACATGAATATTAACATTAGTTTCCAAATCCAACAAGAAAGATATAGATTAACCACAAAAGTGCACGCAATGTTTCTTGAGAGAGAGAGAGCTCTGCAACTTGGTGAAAGGAGAGTAGCTGGAACTAGGCTTGTAGCATGAAATGTAGTGATCAATTCCACTACATTTGTGTCATGTTTTCCCAACATCAGGGCAGAGAGAGAAACTTGGAAGGACTTGGGAAGTGACACATAACTTGCATTTTGCATTTTTCATCAGAGATTTAGATGAATTTTCATATGGCTTGTCTTGAACGAGTGGTGTGTATCTTTATGACCATTGTACTTGGACATGATAATTTTTTCTTGGGTCGTCTCCTTGGACGACTTTATCTCGTTCTCAAAGTTTCTGCTCAAACACGATTTGGCGTAGCTTTGAAGATGATGTGTTCCTCAGGAATGTTCCCACAATAAAGTGATCTTCGACCAAGGCAGTGCTGGTGGAGCAACTAAGCTTACAGAAGCGGGTTTGTGCTTGCAGACGCGACATGTAATCATTCAAACGTTTCCCCAGGGACTGCTTCATTTTGTTGAGCCGGAATCTTTCGAAAAGGATGTACTGGATTTACAGTAAACATAATTTATAGAAAGCACAAGGGATTTGTATGAATCCTTGTCTTCCATTGCCGTCACCTTCAGGGTCTTTCTCCTCTGTTGGACTTCAGGCCCTGCACAGTGTAGAAACAGAGCTGTTGTGTGGTCTGTGGATAAATCATCAAACAGAGAGAATTATTTTTGAATTTATCGATCCATGTTGCCCATCGATGACCCCTATGCGGCCCAGTCAGATCAAAAGACCACAAATTGACTAGTGCCAGTAGTGGTGGGACTAACAGCCGTCGTTGGTCCATGGACCAGAACTTCCATCCATAGTACTACATATGTCTCTTTAGAAGGGAGATGAGGTCCACCTTCTTCTTACCACGATGTTGCTCTTTGTACAAAGTCAAGACAAACTCTGACCTTAGTTCGGCAATCGTTAAACGCGGAAGTAACTTTTTCATCCTCGTCTCCAGATGTAGTGTATAAGTATGACCTGATAAAAGACATTATAGAATAAGCAATTATACTAGAGGTTCTTTGCCATAATTAAATAGACAATGTACTACGCAGTGTAGGAAAGCATCTTTATTGTCCCTGGAGCAGGCTATAAATTCGACTGACTATATATAAAATAACACACAATCACAATGAAAAAAAATAAAAAGAGCAGGGAAATCCCAGCAGTTAAAACACAAGACATACTTATATATATTAAAAGTGTTCAAACAGAACAATTATTTTTGTCAATTGATTAAGCTGAAGTTTTATTAATGCACTCTGTCCAGAATGTCGAAAGTACAACATTCAAGGACACGTTATCTTTATAAAATTTGAAGATCCTGAAAATTGTTCCTTATTTATACGTATACCTTTATCTATAACTTAAAAATCAAATTTAATTTCTACTATTATAATTGAAATAACCAAAACAAAAAAACAAAAAAACAAATAATGATTCATAATTTTTGATCGTCCTAACTATGAATATTCCTCGAGATTTCCTTGATAATTTTTTAATAATTTTTCAAAACATTAAAAACTATTCTTAAGGAGAGAACATCTAAATATAATGTGTAACCCCAAATATGTGTGCTTATGAATGGCAAAGAGTAACATTGAGGATTTGTTGGGGATTTACATGTGTGAGGTAATGATGAAATCAAGTAAAGTGTAAACACTCCGCCTAAAATCAAACTGAGTTATGAACGTCTCTCAATTTATTCCGAAGTCATGGTCCATTACACCTTTTTACGTTTTGTGTACCTTTGACCTTGACATTTCGAAAATTTAATGACCCTTTAATGTGATCATACACATATATAATCTTTGTCCAAGTTTGATAAAAATCAATCAGTAACTTTTCCTCTCATCTTGGTGACTAACAAACAAATAAAGTAACAATCAAAGATGGGCAAAAACATAACCTTGTTCATCTTCGTTGGTAGACGTAATTACGGATCGACATCAAAGTCATTCTTATTTATGTTCTTGATTGATACAGAGTATAACTTATGTTTATTTCCTTCCCCTCAAAGTTTTCTTGCAGCTTATTTAAAACTTTTGAAAGCTAAGCTACTCTCTTTCCAAACATTTTTCAAATTGTAAGGGTTATCATGTTGATTTTTTTTATATACCAAAAAAGCTTAGGCTTTACAATTGTATCTATAACCATTCTGGTAATTAGTATGATTAAATATGTGTGTTCGTATATTTTTTGAACAAATAATAGACCTGATGAATAAAAACTATTTACTTAGTCAAAGGTTTTCATAACGTATAATGGAAAAAAGATTAAAAATAACTGTCTTGATAAATTAAGAACTATTATTTTCTTATTAATATCGATATTTAAAGAAAAAAGAAGATTTATTTTATGTGAAATTATGAGGTAGAAATGTACAAATATATAGTGAAGTAAAAAGAAAGCCAATATTTTACTGGTTTTTAATTTTTTTTTAAACAAATTGTTATCTCAAAAACCCTCAAGACAAATCTTACATAACTATTGAACTCGACGATTTCCATTATTTTATCCACATTTACGACAATTGGTCACCCAAAGTGTGGCGCATCTTTGACATCAAAATGACTGAAATGGAATCGACATATCTAAAATTTGGCGGGTTGGCTGTCACAATATCAAGACCACTAAAACTATTCAACTGTAAGCACTTAGATCGCCTTTTTCTCTTGTTGGAAGAAAAAATATAAATTATAGCGGTTTTTTCTTTTTTCCGCTCTCCTTCCTTGACGCGCGCTCAAACAAATCTGAGTCAAACAATCACAAATTGTCAAAAAAATGCTGTTAGGACGAAATATTATCTTTCTCAAATCATCTAGCTTAAATTGATTGCACTTATAGAACATGATATAAACATTTCTAAAGTCATCTATTGAAAATAGTATGGACTTATATTTGTTTTATTGATTTTAAGTTGAATCTATATTCACTCTTATGATATGTACATAATTAATAACTTTTTTAATTAAATAGCAACTTAAAACTCATAATTACAAAAAAAAAAAATCTCAAACATAATTTTCAAGTTTTAAAAAAACTAGGTTAAAGTGTTTAAACGTTTTGTTAAATTCAAACTAAAAAAAGGTCTATATAGCTTTAAAAAAGTTATTTAATTTGATACTATAGACTTATCAGTTTTAAGCATAGTATTATTTCTATTACAAAACTTCAGTAGGTACCTAGTTAATTAAAGTTTCGAGAAACTATATTAAAACTAATATACTATGTCATAGATTATTGTTTTGAATACTTACTTCAAAATATATAGACTGTACTGTTACTGAGGTCTGGCTTTATTTTAATATATATCTGTAATCCATAATGATAAATATAAATATGAGCAACTTTTATTTTATTAATAGCACATATTCCCCCGATGTTAATGATGCTTTTGTTTACCTGGGTAATATATAATAAAAATATCATATAAATTATAAACAATGGAGCAATTTCAATATATATCTCAGACAATATAGATAATTTAAAAAAAGACTAGAATCTATAGTAAACCTCTTCAAGTTTGAAATTTTTCACCAAATAAATACAAACTGACATTACTTCCATTTCTCAAGATATATATATTAACTAAATATAATAATTATTTAGATATGGATATGTCTACCGCAAGTCCCATGCAGCTTTATTCAAAATACTGGTGCTAAATCCCTATTTTTTAAAATAAGAATTGCCCGTATTTATTAACTTGAAGAATATAATTATAAAATAAGTGGATTGGAACTGGGGCTAGGAATGTATATATTATAAATAAATAAGGCACTTCATTACTATCTAAGTAAAAATGTCACAAGATGAATTTTCTTAATATTTGGAAATAATTGTGCAAAATATGAAACAAAACTATATTCGAAAAATATTGATCTTAATGTAAATATATAACATTTTATCACGATTGTAAGGGCTTACATTAATATTTTGGCTGTCCTAAAAAAAGACCTGCCATAAAGTTTGAAAAGTTTTACATAACGCATGATTGAGTGTCATATGCAGGAAATAATGGCTGTCAATATAAACTTGTTAGAATAAAGCAGACTCCAATGATTATACGTTAATAAAACTGTGTCATATGTCAAAACAAAATTTGTTTCCATGAATTGGACCATCTATCCGTTCAAACAGCACATACAATGTATTAATCTATACAACAGAACAATTTCTCTGATCTACACGGTCTGACAAGTGTTGATCTAAGGATTTGTACTGGTTTAGTTTCACTTTTGAATCAAAGTGGAAAAAAAAAATCATTTGATCTCACGTAATGACCTCCTCTACTACGGAAGAAATATAATAGATACTCTCCATAACTTGTACAAAAATTATATGAAAGCCAATAAATTACTGCAGACTACACTGCGATGAAAAATATAATAAGAATGTTCTTGGTGAAACATACCCAGTTGAAATTTCAACGTATGAAGAAAGGAAATTGCTAGGTATTCCCTTAATAGAAAGCTCTACTGAAATTCAACAGTGGAATACTACGTTAGAGCTAATAGAAACATGGAGTCTCACAGACAAATTGTAGTGATAGCATTTTATACCACAACAAGTAACAGTGGCATCAACAAGCTGATTGAAGTGAAACTATAGACTAAAAATATATTCTACCTTACTTGTCACCATCACACATGAGGGACTGGGTTTAGCAAAGTTAATAATCCTAATAACAGAATGTTCAATAATGTGAAAGGTAAATGGAACGAGCTAGATAAGGACAGCCAATGAATACCATGCCAAATTAAACAAGACAAGCACTATTACAGTCGCTTCAACTTCCTTGAGCAAGTAAAAGTGGCAGATCTGTACCTGATTTTGCTGGGGCGAAGTACCTTACCGAGCTAGGAATTGGCCCAATCCAGGTGATATTTCAAAAACTCTTTATGTCGTCAAAACATCTACGGTATAAAGATGATTAACTTCAATTTGAATTATATTTTGAAAATTATTATTTTTTTTTAATTTAATCCTTTCTTTTTAAATTTGGAACTACAAATATGTTTCGAAATACTATAAGTTGGTCATTTCTTAGTAATTTATTACATTGGAATAATGATCATTATTAATTTTTAATTTCATAAAGTATAAAGTTTCTAGATTTGCATTTTTTTCAAATCTAGTAAAAATTAAATAGATAATACATACTTGTATATGATAGGTGTGTCAATATTGAACTCAAATTATATTATAGAAAATACGCGTTTATTACATGAAAATGATACACCATATTTTTTGAAAGTATTGCCCATCGTTAGTGATATACTTCCCTATCTATTTGACAATTTGTAGATTCCACAAAAAAAAAAAAGAGTTGCTCTTTTGAGCTAAACTAGTAATCTATCCATTTTCTGTCACCTTCGTAGGATGCTACTGTGTATGTACGTGGTCCATTGATTCAAAAAGGTAGTTACCGGATGGAATCAAGTCTAATGAACAAGACGCATTTAAAAGAATTTTCACGTTTTGCTCCCAACTCTGTAAGTAGTTTGTCTAACAGCAGTTTCTTCACGTAAAGACTTGGTTATACTCATTAGGGCTTGCATCTTTTTATTCTTATTAAACATTGATTTTGTACTACTTTAGCAATGGCTCACAATTTCCTATAAATGTTTTTCAGGAAACTAAATAAAGGCAAGAACAACTGCCGAAATAGTCACAACAAGGATATATTAGTTTCGGGTGTAACTATACCAGAACATTGCATTAACACTTGTCCAACCGTCCTGGACAGGCTAAAGGTTTTTATGGACAGGTTAATAAAGTGTATACACTGTCTGAACGAACAGTTAAGCTAAGTTTGTTGTAACTTGACAGAGTTGCATTATTAAATCATCATTGGATTCTGCTTTATTGAAACACATTTACTGCAATTAAAATTCTTTATAAGTCAACATTATAATTCTTATTATTAAATAAATATTATAATCAGTTTACGACAAAGATGCACGACATTGTTTCATCTGATAGTCACAAAAGGAAGTCAATTTAGTTCCATGTGCAGGATTTTATGGCCAAAAAATGACGTTCTAGCCAAAGGACTTCTGGCCACATTAGAACCTCGACCAAAGTCCGTTTGATAACAAAATCTGGTGGCAAATTGAAAGCAATGCCTGTAAACAACGTCACTGCAGTATGGAGTCTCTAAAGACATCGGTTGAGAAAGTTTTGCAATGAATGTCAAAGCACTACGTTGTCAAAGTGTGCAAAGCCTTCTGTGATCGCGTGGAGCGTGTGATTTAGGCCAAAGGTTCTGAAATTAATAAATAATGTTCTCTAATGAGTAATAAACAAGTTCCAATTTAAAAAAATCTATATTATTTAAAGTTGCAAGGTGTAATTAATTGTTATACGTTAAATATATTCCAAGACTTTTTAATGACCTGTTAATTATCGCTACTGCCTTTCTCCTTGCCCTCCTCAGTAATCCCTTTCCTATATATTTCACATATTGTCTATAGCTGTTAAGTATAACTAGAGTTGATATGTTTGTAAGGAAACAACTATGTTTAAAAATTATAGTATGAAACATGGCAAGTGCGTGTGATCCTTCGTCTATTTAGAGATGTTTTAATACATGTTGTGACATTAACTTCTCACTTTGGTGTAAATTAATTTCTAAATGCATAATTAAAAAAATTATATATCAATTTTAACATAATTACAATATTTTTCTTGCACTAATTCTATTTTAAATGTAGAGAGTTATCCTCTTTATAATAGTAATTAACTTTATTTCCACAAAATCATGTAACAGGAAGCTGATCTTGATATGAATTTTAATTCAATAGTACCATACGTATCGCTTCCAGCTAATCCTTGCACTCTTTTTTCCTCTTACAAACATGTCAACTATAGATATAGCATTCAGAGCCTAACTTTTAGCCATATCCAAGTTTTTTCCTCACTACTGACCTAATCAAGAAGTCCTTTAGTAACCACACATGTATATACAGACACAGATATTTGGTTAAGTAAAAAATTATGAAGGTTTTTCGATAGATGTCTTTAGCTAACCATATCTGACGATTAATATATTCCATCAAAAGGAGGAAAGTTTCATGTGGGTTACAGCATTCAAAAATTGAACAAGAAAAAAAAATCGAGACATTCTTCAGTATCACTAAGACCAAGGCAAAATGGCAGATCAGCTGAAGAAAAAAAAATTATGCTGTGTATGGACAAAATACAGTATCGAATGCAATAGGAAAACAGTGGTTCTAACAATTCTGTTTTGGTAATATGGTGGTCGAAAATGTCGATAAAACAATGGAAATTGTCGAGTTGGACCGGCATGTGAGCACTTATTGCATTTCCTGGGAACTGAAAATTAGCTAGAAAACCGTTTGGAACATTATAAATAGGAAAATCCTAATTACCTATTTTAATTTTATTCTTAAAATAATAGGAAAAAAACGTAGGTATTTAGAAATATTAAAAGGAGTGAGGACGGTTCTAAAAAAAATATATTTTCCAATTAGCTGGTTGATTAATTCAGAGAACTCTTCTAGAAAATATTATGTACTCCCTACAACATTTTTGTCAATATTCTTTACGTAAGACAGGGATGTATAATTTGATAATTCAGGGCAATAAAATCTCATTTTCCTGAGAAGTTGAGTCTTGCATAAATATTGACTGAAATTAAATACAAAATTTTGATTCCATAATATTTAAAAAAATTCAGAATTACATTTGTATCTATAAGAAATATGCTGGATCTGATATTATATAATCTTATTAATCAACATAAACATCAACCCAACCAAAATGTCATCAAAATAAACTTAAAGAAATGTAAATGATTAAATATATATATTTAATATTAATAGTTTTAGAAATTAAAATACAATGATTCATTTAAAAAATATAGAAATTCAACTTATGTGTACAAATACAGTATTTAGTATCAAAGAAATGATACCACAAAAATTAAATGCAATAGAGAATGCATATTTATATTTTCATACATTATAAAAAAGACCAAAACAATCTGTACCATTATCATTCAGTTGACTTAGAAGAAACAAACCCGTTCAAAATATAGTTGAGAGTTCGAGCAGCATCACTTTTACTGCGTGGTCGTTGAGACCCTGGAGAAGGGATTGTCAAAAGCGATGATGAACTAACATGATCTTGATGGGACTGCCTTCTCCGTTCCATTGTTCCCAAGGATGAACAAGATTGATAGAAATGAGAAGGCTGTCCTGGAAAAATACTGCATAGGTTTGATTTTGGAAGACTCACATAACTTTGTCTTCTGTTTTTGGCTATCAAGGACGTACTGGGACTATCTTCCTCTGCATTTTTACTACTTTTATCTACAGAATTGGATGGGAGCAATTTTATTGATGGAATATTTTCTGAGCCACTTATATCATGAGCACTTCGTGATACCACATTTAAAGTATTATTATTTAGGCCGAACAAACTCGTATTGGGATGTTTCCGATAACTATCCACAAATGACGATGATATAATTTCTTCCATTGATATTCTTCTTGCATGATGTATAGTTAGTTGCGAGCTTGAAGAAGGAGTCACTGATCTGGAACGGATGTGTCCATGGTTGTTATTTACTGGCGATCCTAAAATAGATGTTGCAACCGAGCTATGACTTCTTGAACATTCCACTGTTGAACGAGATTCTTCATTGTCATCGTGTTTCCATTCCTTAGAGTATCCTAACTTCATTTGAAAAATAATGACTCGAAATAAATGATACCAGGCAGAGCAGATTTCAGAATTCCATTCAGACTTTTCATGCAATACTAGTCTAATTGTTTTGATATATAGTACTCCCATCACTTCGATAAAGTTTTTTCGAATGCCTATTTTGTTGTGTATACTCCCAAGTTCAACAAAGGTTGTTTCCATTTTTGGTGGATCATTCATTGTCGAAATAAATTTTTCTACTACTCCGTTGATCATTTCCCAATGCTTCACGATCAACTCCTCTGAGATCGGTTCTGTTTTAACAACGACAATACGAAAAATCGGTAAGTATATTTTAGATAGTGCAAAGCTTTTAAACTCGGACTCAAGACAAACATTTTGAGAGTTGTTTGGAGAGGGAGCTAGAGTCCTTTTCAAAACACCGAATCCCTGGGATATAATTGCTTTCTCTTCCTTGTTTAATTCGTACTCAATATTTGGATAGCCTCCTCGCATCATCTCGTTCATATATAAAAATAAACGAATCCAACTATTTGTTACGTCAATATTTGATCGCTGAGAAAGAGGGAAGTAATGGACGGAGCAGGTGAGAAATACAGGTCCAAAAGGCAACAACTCAGGAATCTGAAATATAAATACAATACTTTAAACAAAATAATAAAAATATTATATTTTATTCTCAAAAATCTATGTAAGTGATGCATCAAAATAAAAATATATTTCAATAAAAATGGAGAAAAGGAGAAAATCCCATTAAAAAAAAATCATATATACTTACTTGCCAATATGTTACATACATATTTGATTCATTAATATGCTTATTATTCAAAAGTTTATTGATAAATTAAATTTATTTTATAATAAAATCTCTATCTATATTTAAGATTATTTGTTTGATTGAAAAAACTTATAATGGCACTGATATGGTTTTTCAAATAAAGTCCATCAATTCTTCATTCTTTTATTCTCATGATCAAATTTGTCTACTTTAATTGGAATTTACAGCACAGCCAAGGGGTTATTATGAATAATTGTTTTAATTTAATTTTTTTCAACTTTGTCATATACTTTAATCTTTGTACTATTGTTTGATAAAATTTCATGATATTCACAAAACCGTCTTTGTGATATTGTATGTCGCAAGTCACGTTATTGAATGAAAGAATCTGAGAAAATGAATTAATAATTTTTTGCAGAAAAGTTCAGATTACAAAGTGGCTGTTGAATAAATATAAAAAATATTGGCATCGCTGATATTATTGTTAAAAAAAATGTACCAAATAACTTTTCTTATTGCCAGATTTTTAAGAATCCTTTAACATATCCATGTATATGTAAGATAAATATTTAAGATGATTTTTTGTTGATTCTATTTAACTTAACTTTTCCTTTTTAATCTATTCTTGGCTGTTCCAAACAGTCCTTAGGTCAATCTGACGGTTTCTGCAATTTTAGGAACCACAAATATATATTTGGAAATAGTTTCCTTTTCGTTTCATCAGTAATTTAATCCGAATGATTGTTCTTACAAATAAGAACAACAAAAAAGAATGAATTATAATATAAAAAAAGTCAATATATTGTTAGGCCTTTCAAATTCCCCGTCCCACCCCCATTCCTAATAGAAATATGACGGCCGGCTCTCTACGCGGAAATTTTCGGTCTTTAATTGCATTTTTGCATTTATAATTTATTTTCAAAAATTCTCAAAATAACTATAATGACTCCTAAACTTGAACCTGTAAGAAAATATTGATATCGAGAAGACACTAATTTAGATAAGAGATAGTACACTCGTTGGACCCGAATCCAAAGTATCTGGGTACCATAGGAGTAAAGTTGTATTAAATGAAAGGATCCAAAACCCAAACAGGCTTATGGTATTTGAACTTTTACGGATCTTCAAAAATATTCTTGAATTTTTTTTTTTTTTTATCTTGAAGGGATTGTATGGCTTGATAAAGTTAGAATAAATCTTGGATCCAGATCCGAAGTACTCGAATACAGTATTGGCCAATTTGTATTCTACAAGATCTAGGATCGAACAAGCTTCGGGTTCTTGAGCTTTTACAAATCCTCAGAAAAATTTAACGGATTTTGTAGAGCTTATAAAGATTAAAATATTGCTTGATACTTAATCCTTGTTAAAAAAAGATTTATCTGTATTGAACGTAGCATCTCTATTTATCTTGATTGGTACTTAGAGCGACATCGATATAAGCAATTGTATCCAGTGGTTTTTCCAATGTTTTTAGGTATGTTAATAGCATAAATGGCGCTTCTAATATTTCTCCCTGTTGAAGGAGGGGGAAATGTGTAATATAAATTTCAGAATTGATATAATATTAAGTATATAATTGATCCAGGGAGTACTATTTGATTGATATGTTTGTTTGGTGGGAGGAGAACCCAAAAAAAAAAAAAAAAAAAATGAAACTACCATTTTAATAACTTAAATTATCTTAATTTTTATCCATGCTTAGAAGCTTCCTAGTGAAAATATGAAAGAATTTGTAAAAATCCCTTTTATTATTATTTAATTTCCATGAGTATTTTGTTATTTACATGCACTTGTTTACTTATTATTGATAATAGTTAGGTTCGCCTGTTTTGGTTTGTTAATAAATAATAGTTTAGAAAAAAAGTATATATATAAAAGTATATAAAATCATTTTTAAAAGTAATTTGTTCTTTGAAATTTGCGACATACAGAAATGTTTCAATTATTATTTGACAAAATTTCATGAAGCTGACAATAACCATCTATGCGATATCCCGAAAAATCATACTTTACAATATATATGAAGTTGAAAAAAGAACGTCATAGTTTTTCTATCGAAAAATTTAAGTTACTTCATTGTTTTCGAACCATACATATTATAAGCATTTGTTTGTTTTTCAAACTATTATTTTCAAGCAAATTTTAAAGTTTTCCCACACGTCATACTTTCTATTTCTGTCTCGAAATTAGAGACAGCGACAGGGGATAGTTGAAATTCAATTATTGAACCCTTCTCATACTGATGAAATATCTTTGCGAAGTAAAAAATAAATTATTGGAGTACTTAAAAAGGTATCTCGACTTAATCGATCAACTTAGACGCATAAGCTTCCATGTAGTATTAGACAATCATTGAAGTTTGTACATTATATTTATATTTATGTAACTTTGTAATTATACTGTAATGATTCATGCTAGATACAAGAAAAATTATAGTGCTTAATTAATAAAGTGTAATCTCCTACGGCCTCATCCCTCAGTCTATGAATACACCCGAATAATCCATAAGAAACAAACTCACAACCTCCTTTGTATGAGAGCTTCCATCTAGTTTCATGATCCTCTCCGAATATCTCGAAAAAGTCGAGATTCCTTTCCTTCAATTCCAATAATATATTATTAAAGAAAATTATTTTCTTATTATTAAAAGTTTGCAATAGTTGAATTTAACTTTTCACTAACGAGGTCTCACATTTCGATGTAGAAAGAGAAAGTAGACTGTGCAGGCAAACTTATACACTGTACCTTTATTTTATTGTAACCTTAGAATAATGTTATATTTTTTTAATAATCCATACTATTACTCTTCATTTTTTGTCCAATTGTATATTATTATTTTTCTATATCATTTTTGCAATGATGAAGCCAAATAATAATTTTTTACATGAAAAATATATTAAATTATTCCATAATACCTATTATATTAACGTCACCAAGAAAGATGAAAGTCTTTATTGATTCCCGCACATATAAGGACTATTATATAAATATGTAGGTTAAATAAAAGGCAGCTTCATTAGTCTTATTATAAATGTGCCACATTACTTTTAATGTCTTGGGATTGATATCAACGCAGGAGTTTTAAAAGATTTCCTTTCATTATATATATATTCTCTTTAAAAAACTCATAATAGCTTTTAAGCAAAATTAAAGTTCCAAATTTTCATTAAAACAAAATATCAAAACTATTTTTTTTAGTAATTACCGTAATTCCATTTTGATGATGAAGTTTACCAAGGATATGAAAGTAATCTGTTAATTCATCCAAGTTGGTTATATGCTTCATCACTTTATTCATCACTCGAGCAACTCTTGGGATATGTCTTTGAAGTGAGCTACCACCTATAATTATGATTTAAAAAAAACACTCATGTAATTACATAGATTGATTAATATAATTATGAAAGTAAGGTTTGATTAATATAATAAAATAAAAGGATTCCTCTAGTTACCGTCGTCGCGTATATAACCTCATATCCTGACCCTCCCCCCTCCTTTCTCTGATCAAAATTACTACCATTTTGAGAATGTTGAAGAAAAAAAAAGAAACCGAAAATCAACTATGACTATTTGAAGAATACTTTTGAGAAGATTATTTTAACTGGCATGACGTTACATTATATCAGCTAAAATTCTACCCTGAGTCCCACAAGGACTTTCAATTATAACTCTGTAACAAATCCTCAGGATTAAAGAGGGTTACTTTACTCTTTGCCTATTATGAGGACACACTTTTGTATATGATGTGTACAGGTTGCAACTTGGTTAAGTAAGTAGTACAAGTTAAAATATCTTCGACTTTAAATGTATAATTTAAACACAGCATTGGTCATTCTAATTAACAGCTATTACTTGATAATATCATTTAATTTTAATCTATTAAAATTGTGCATTTTGTATGAAACGCCCTCCATTAAATACTTGTATTCAATCATTGTATTATCCTCGTGTCAAGTACTTTAAATCCCTTATTTAGTATTATTTATCTCACTTTGTAGTTGCAACATGTACAAGTTAAAACTTTTACACAAAATACATAACTGTATGTAGTATATAGAAAAAAAACAGGCTAGTAACAATTGAATTGATACTACCTAGGCGAAAGTTTATTGGTTAGTTCGTAATGGTTATATTTCTATGTGATTAATATTACTAAAAGCTAAAAAATAACTATTTACCAATATGGATTCATTAATCAGGCAATGTTTACGATATGTTAAATTGATTGTGTACGTACATATACTATCATGTATCCATGCATGTATTAAGACTTCTCAGTATGTCACAAAAACAATCATTGAAAATATGACCTTTTTTCATCATCAGCTATACTTAATAAAAAAAGTATATACTTATTATATGTACATATGTGTGGAGGTACCATAAAACTTTTTCTACACATTTATTGAACGCAATTACCTCTATCTTTGAGTTGGATTTAATACTGTATTTAATTGCTGTGTCCAATCGAACAATCCTCGACTCAATTACACTCGACTAAAATAATGAGTATATTTCATATTCTTATTTTTTTGAGTTTGGCGGCAACGTTCTTAAGGAATTTCCTAATCACAGTTTAACCTACCAGATGATCAATTGAAATCTGAACACTTACTAATTCAATAATAAAGAAGGTTGAATGATTGCAATTAATTCATATCTCGATAAATTAAAGCATATTTCAAGCATCATTTTTTAGATAATAAAACAAACCTCAGCTCTCTTGCTAGCGTACAAGTCAAGAAAAGGACACTCGGCGAATTTCAAGCCACGCCCTACAACCAGTTGGGTGTGCCCAGGACCACCGTCTATACCCTCATCAAGTTCGAAACGATGGAAATGAAGAAAGGCTCTTGTGTAAAGGGCAAATTTGCCCCGAATTAGTTAAAGAAAACAGATCAGGCCAATTCCCTCAAGTCCATGAGGCCCCCAGTAAGAGATCCTGAGATATTAAAAAAGTGGGTGGAAAGAACTTTGTGGGGATGTCGAGAGGACACTTTTGACACTAACAATGAAAAGAACCCCATCTTCTCTATTGCAGGACTCTTTTTAGTTCTTTTGAACTCTTTTTTGACACTTTTGGCTCCTCTACAGCCGTGAAGGTAACCACCTCGATCCCTTGACTATACCTATGGGGTGCATGTCAAGGGGAGTACTTGCAAACAGCGAGTCTATCAATGCCACTGTCAGTCAGCACTGGGATGCCATGAAAAGGGACTTCATCTTAAGTGGCCCCAAGGCTTTCCATCGCCAAATGGAAGCTTACATTGCGATAAGTACGGCTACATTAATGATTAAGAGAGCTCATACGCATATCTATATATGGTATAATTTTTCTTGAAATTCTATTATTGATAAATAAATTATTTCCTGTTGAAGTTTAAAAGTCAAAGTGGTAATATTTAAAAAAAACCCTCGGTATTTATGGTGCTAAATTAGATTTTATTGATTTTTATCAGAGAGTTATTAGCCATTTTTAGGAATTTCAAGGATTCAAACTAATAAACATGATATATGTTGTGAGATGATAGTAAAAAATGCCACTCAATATGGTTAGCTCATTCGTCACATGAGGAAATTAGGTTATTATATGAAGTATATTAGAGAAATTATGCGACGTCTTCCTCAGCCAGCCATTTTAATAATTAAATAATCAAGAACTATCATGCCTGGCTATTTGATTTTTAAAAACGATCACTCTTTGATCCTTTTTTGTTTTTCAAACTTTTGTCACCTGTTCCCTATCATGATATTTAAGCCATCTTACCATATTATTCAAGACTATTTGGTTTTAAGTTTACCCCTCCATCTGCACGAAGATTAAAGGGGTTTAATGTCTTACCACTCCACTTTCTAACTGACAACGTGGTTTGTGATTGTCCCTGAACTATAATTGTGTATAGCGTTTACAGAGGGGGCACTCAAAACTTGCAGTAGCAAATAATTTAAGTTTTACCACCATTTTTTTTTTAATTTTCAAGATTTCATTATGTAACCACAAGATAATTGTAACAAGTTTTCTTTGTATTCTATTTATCTAAATGTAAAAATGTTGGAACAAATAAAAAAGGTAATCTCCTTCTCGACGGGTGTCAGTCCGGAGAAGACTGCAGAGATCGTTGTCATCTTCATATGGACTCCCTGCAACATCGAAAATTACCAAGAACTTCGGTAGTAACCATATCGATGACTTTTGCCCTACGTCCAGGTAGTCCTCCTCCACCCCTGACTCTAAGCCACTGGACTTGGAGTGTCTGGTAGAAGAATGTATGCTGCACCTCTCATCCAAATTTAAATTCACTCCGAGCTGGCGTTATTACGCCATGCCAACGCCCTTCATTGCTGTTAATTTGTTCACCGGCGTGTTGAAGCTGGTATTGATTGTGAAAGAGAACATATTGAATAAAAAATATAGCTAAATATTATATTTAACCATATATTCAATTGGCTTTGAGTTGTCTTCTCTTGATTCCATAAACATCACGTTTTTTTGTATTTTATTCATGCTACTCCAGGTTTGAGGTTCCCACTCTGTGTATGTACATTGTACATAAATACAGGGAGCTGGGATCAAATTGCCGCCAAAATATTTTTCTACAAAAAACAACACAAAATATACATTTTTTAACGGTTTTTATTGAAAATCAAAACTATGACGAGCATATAGGTATAGAGTAGCCATTCATTCGATATAATCACCGTTGGAATCAATAATGGCCTCAATACGGCCTCTGAACCGGCCGCACTCTTTTCTGACCATCTCATTGTCCATGTTGCCGAATACCTCCTTGATGGAACCCATCAGGCTGGCCTTGGTGCTATGGGGATGTCTGTTGATATATCTCTCGACATAGCCCCCGACAAAATAGTCCAAAGGATTAAGGTCGGGAGAGTTAGGAGGCGACAAATCCTTGGTTACGACGTCATAACAGTTCTCGGTTAACTACTGCATGGAGATTTTGGACACATGGCAGGGTGCTGAATCCTGTTGCCACACCAAGGGCCTGTCTCCGGCCACCCCTTGGATCCAGGGCAGAACCACCTTCTCCATAACATCCAGGTAGACCTCTGTATTGACCTTTAGACCCGTTTCAAACATGTGGGGATGCATAACATGACCTTCACTGCTGACCACCCCGAACACCATGACCATTGCAGGGAACTTGGTCTTCATTACCTTCCTCACATGGCTGGTGTAGGTGGCTATCCACTTGTTGTTCTGCTTGTTGACCTTCTGATCTTGACATAAATTATTTTCATCAAAGAAAAACCACAGCATCCCGGGCTGCTTTGGGTGCTGGATCTTGTTGAACAATTTTGTTGACTTCATCAGCCCCTTGTCCTTTGCCTTCTGGGTCAAGATCTGGCCCACCTGCATCTTGTAAATCCTGCAACTTAAATCCTCAGATACACAGTCCCTTATTGTTTTCTCATGGCAGCCCAGATCCCTCGCCATGGCCTTCATGGACCTGGTAGGGTCATCCTCAACCATCTTCTTCACCTTGTCGACAAAGTCGGTGTCCCTGACCTTCCGGTTGGCGCCCTCCTCCTTGGATGCCCTCTTTATGGTGGCATCAACATCTCAGGTGTCCTCTAGCTTCTTACGGATACCCTGAACAGTCCGTAAATTCACTCCTAAGGTTGAAGCAATCGTTGAATTGGAGATTTCACCTCCATTATTAACCAATGCCATGACTACGGCGGACCTCGAAAGCTCCTCGTTCCACTTATAGCTTTTTATCTCCTCATATGATGACGACATGATGCTAACTAAACTACGTATCGTCAGCTGACGAGAATAGCTTTCCTATTTGGTAACCGGTTTTTTATTTGATAATGTCGTCTTCAAGTTATCAAGGTTTAAAGTAGGAGACAATTTGATCCCCGCTCTCTGTATATAGTTTTATTTGCTAAAATTGTAGACTTTTCACTAAAATTCATTTAACTTTCATAATCACCTTTAATGTTTTTCTTAAATCTTCAATCGTATAATTTTTGAAGTCGAAGAATTTTTCTTTAATATCCGCATTTTCAGTAAATAATATGATGAATGCTTCCATTAGTATTTTATTTAGGTCTTTTTTTATATGTATCCATGTTGCCTATATGAATAAAAGAGAAACAATTAATTGGAATTTTTTTTTGGAAAAAAAGAAATTGTTCATTTAAAAAGTAAGTCAAGTACGAGAAAGTCCTTTTAATTTTTAAATGAAATTCTGTAAATTATCTTTAAGTAAAGAAAACAAACACTTCTTATTTTAGTATAATTGCAATGCGTATATTATTGTATGAATGAATTGCCTTGATTCTTATAGAGTAATAAAAATTACTCTCAAATGTATTACATTCCAATTACTTTTTATCAATTTTACAATACAAAGATGTGCACTCAAGTCACAGTGTTTAAGTTCTAGATTCGGAATCATGACATGAGAGTAACTTATTTTAAGATTTTTTTGTGGGGAACTTAATGACTCAAGAGAACTTGAGCCACTTCAAATTTGATCCCTGGATTATAATTGGAGTTGCAAGCTGAGATAAAATTGATTTTTAAGGGGAACAATAAAAGTACGTTCTTTGATAAGGTCTATGGAGAGTTGTAAACTCCAAGCATTTTTTAGTATGAGCGTTTGTTATTGCGGGCAACTGGAACAGTGCTTTATTTTCTAAGGCTTTTATAATTATTCTTTCTTTCTTGAGAAAATATCATTCAAATATATAGTAGATATATACAAACAATTTCAATCTCAATATTTTCCTTTTAAATATGTTTTATCTTATAGATAATTGTAAAGGACACCTTGTGATTCCAAAATCATGTCTCTAGCTTCAATATCATAGAAGTTATGAGCAATTTTTTTTGGAATATCATCCTTTTCTCCGTATTGTTTAAGTAATAGCCTTAATCAAAATCAGTGATCAAAAATGGTATTTCAATAAAACAACACAACTTTCTTAAGCATCAAGAGTATTGATTGAAATTTTCAGAAATGACAGAATACAGTATTGTGCGAAAGACCTGTAATAAAAACAATTAGAACAAAGTACTTTCATACTGACCAGTAATAAAGATTGAAGGTTACAATATCGGGTAATATTTAAGTATTTTGGATCGACAAATTGATATCAAACTTCACAAGATACTAGATTAATGAACAAAATAACGTCCATGATGTCATTTTTTAATCCATAACACCTTATCGTGATTTTGAAGGCTATTTTGAGGTGACTTATTTTCCCCTGAATGGTGCAATTAATGGAAGCGACGTATTGATTTTTTTTGGACTGGGCAAAAGATTTAGAGTCTATCTACGTCAATCAGCTGTGACGTCAAATAGATTTCCTCTGTTTAAATAATGAAAATTCAGCATTTCTATGGGGGATCCTCCAAACACTTGTAGACTTCTGCAAATGCTTCCTGCAAGACTTTACAACACCCTACGTCGGCATTTTGTAACATCCCTATGTAACTATGTAAGCGTGTGCTCATGAATGACAGAGAGTATCACTGAGCATCATTTGAAGAGGTATAAGAGTAAGTCCTTCTTGGACTCAGAGTAGAATTGAGGATCGACAAACGAGTACTTTCTGCCCGTATCTCTACTTGATAGAGAGTGGAACTTGTGTTCATTTCCTTTCTCCCATAGCTACTTGCAGCTAATCTGATAAAATGTCATGACAGCTAAGCTGATCTCCAAAAAAAATCCAAATCTTAAGGATAACCCTGTTAATTTTCAGTTTCTTTTTTTAAATAAAAATAGCTTACAATTTAAACTCTAAATATAGCAACCAGATAGCAATTACGGGCGTGTTCAGTAACCTAAACAAACCTTGCAACCCTCATTATAGAAAGAAGTTGAACGCTCGGTTCGAGTGATTTTACTAGAGTCTAGTTACTTGAATACAAGTGTCTAAATTATAAAAAATACCTTATAAAATATATTTTTTAAATTTTTTTGATAGTACAAATGAATATTTCTCAATGCTTATTATCATATACAAGAAAAAATTTACTTACAGATAAATTTAATTATAATTATAGGAAAGAGAATGTCATTGATGGATTAGTTTGTTCACAAGAATTCAATTCAAACTTATTGTTTTAATTTAAAAAAAGTTATTGTTAATAAAGTATGTGCTAATATGAAAATAAATTAAAATGTTCAATCATTCATAATAAATATTAATTACACTGTGCAACAACATTTTCACCTTCCAACTAAAACCCACATTTGTTATTGTTATTTAACCCATCAAACACAGAAATGACCAATATAATTTTCCATCGCAATAGGTTTGGCTTTTAAAGCCTATTTTTATAAGTCACGTGTTTTATTTAGGAATAACTTTGATTCAGAGCCCTATTTTGAAATGATTTAACAATATAGATGAAAATCTTAGGTAATAACAAATAACGACAGCAGATTAACCTAAGTTTAAATATGTTTCATATCCAATAAATTTTATTATTATTTATTGATAAGATGAAAGTCGACTTACTTAAATTTAATTTCGAAATTTCCCCTGCCTCTAAAATATTAAGCATATCTTACAATTAGTCAAATAATGGTAGCTTCAAAATAAACCCTTCATTTACTTGATTTTTGTATGATTAGGCCCATTTTATAAGAACTGTACTCAAGATAACTTTAAAAATATTTTATCTTTCCAATGTTGGAATGTTTCTATAAAGTATAATTACTTTTAATTTTCATCTATTTGGTTATTTCATGTTATATCATTTTCGTGTTCCGTGGGTTAAATATCATTAATAACTCTGGGTTTGAGCCAGAGGGCGTTCCAAGAAATGACGTTTTGTTGGATATTGCTATCTTCACTGTGAACTCTCCTCACGATGAAGTGAGGATTGCTTCAAGTAAAGGAGTGTGCTGTCCTCGCATGGTTTTAATAATGTGAAATCAAAATAAATGCAATATATATGTGATAAAGCAAAGTTAACAAGATACATCCAGTTCCAGTTTATTATTTAAATAAAATAAATACCTATACATTTATAAGATACTAATGGTAGTAGCCGGCATTGGTCAGGTTATTAGTTGTCAACCAACGGAAAAACTATTTTTTTATCATTTTTAAAATAACTTCCAAGCAAATCCTCATTATTACTCTCTGTTATCAAGCGCACACTCACACGTAGTTACTCATTATTTAAATGCTCACTTCTCAAGTATGAAAAAATAATGGTGAAAGCTTTATAAAATTGAAAAACATTATTCAAAAGGCTAACAACCAAAAATTCTTGCACGCAAAAAAAAACCTTGCGATTTACAACTCTAAATAGATTTATAATCTTTTTTATATCTTTTAAAAAGAGGCGCTGAGATAAATAGCCATGCAGGCTCTTGCTATAAAATAAGTCATCCTGAGATAATCAAACAAACAAATGGTCGGATAACCTTTATATATAGATATGCTTATAACTAATAACTGAGAAGTCAAACTTGTATTAAACGGCATGCTATGGAAAACTGAAAAACAACGGCTTATTGTAAGTAACTTCTTTAAATAAATTTTTTATTTTGAAACAATTTTATATTTGGAAACTGGATATGACCAATTATGGAAAAAATAGGCTTTAAATAGGTGGCTGTTAGACCAGGTATGACTATACCTCTAAATTTGATAATACAGTCAAACCCGTATTAAGCAGTTAGGCAAGGGGAATTGAAAAAAATGGCTGCTTAGTGCAGGTGACCTCTTAATCCAGGTTTTAAATTTCATTACAATTCTAAATTTGTAAGTTGGATATGACCACTTAGTAGAGCAACACTTTTAAAACAGGCGGCTGTTAAACCATGTTTGACTGTTTGTAGAAAATATACACTTTGCAACTTAATTACCTTAATATGATTAATTTCATGAGTAGTTAATGCATCTGGGCTGGATGGGACGATTGGTTGGACTGACTCTCCTTTGGCATTGCTTTCGGTGGGTTGACTGCCGACCAAGCCACCTCCTTCCATTTTCTTGTGTAGACATAATATATCATGGACATTTTGTATAGGATTCATATCTCCGTCAGATATTTTTTTGCCGTCTTTAAGACGACCTTTTTTGAATATTCCTTTGCATTGCACATTACCCATAATTTTATTCTGTAATAATACAGTACATTAATGAACATCAAAATTTCATATATTTAAATGATTGAATGATTTAATATTAGTCGTCATCCATTTATTTAACAAATATTAAAAGAGAAAGCACTAATAAATAGCATACAACAAAATTATTAATAAAATGGAATTAATTTTTTCCCCTTTATTTAAAAGATATACTATTTTCAAATCAATTACATTTATTTGTTTTAAAATGAATGTAATGTTTAAACAAATGAAATGCTTATATTCATTTATTTTTATAAACTGAATTCACTATGAAGCAAACTACATATTTTGTAAGTAAATAAAAACACATTCTTGATTTAATTAAACAGAGAAAAGAAGAAATAACCAAATTATTTTTACATCATATTAAAACTAGGGTACCAATTATTTCATTTTGGTTCAAAAGTAAAGATAAGGAATTTTAAAAGGGACAAATAAATTTTGACAATTTTTTATGAATATTTGAAATAGTTAATTAAAATTGCTATCAGGAGTTACATATAAACTTTTATGTACAGTGTACACTCAGTATTAACTGTTAAAAAGAACAACTATAATATTTAAGGTTTAATAAAATACTAATGATATAATTAATTATATAATTTGCATATAATTATAGACATAGGTCAACACAATTTTCAAACACATGTGACATAACTTCAATTTGAAATGGTCACCCTTAGCTTTGACCACAGCCCAAAGTCCGCTAGAATGGAGTCCCAGGCAGCCACCAGTTTGGCCTTCAGGTCGTGTAAATTTTTAGTGGGGATTACATATGCTATTTTCATCATGAATCATGGATTTATCCTTGACTTTTAGGTCGGAGCTGGAGGGGGCTAGACACTATTGTATTTGAAACCACACTAATTCTTCTCACATGACGTCTGCATTTTCTTGGATGTGTGGGTGGAAGCATCATCCTTTTGGAAGTTCAATGGCTCATTCTGGAAGTGATGTTGGGGGCCCAGGGAACAAGACCTTTCTCCCGGATGGTTAGGGATGAACTCCTTGATTTTAATCTTATTTAATTTTCTCATTAATGTATGGACGTTTAATGGTGTTGTTTTTTTGGACATTCTGTTTCAACTTTCTTTTGTGCATAAACAAACTATATGAATCATTTCGTCATTTCATCATCCTGAGTGACCAAAAAGCCAAAAAACAGCATACCTCAGATCTCCTAGATGCTGAAGTTGAGGTGGAGTGGGTCATGGATATTGTGAAATACTCCAGGAGCCTAGTTTACAAGACAGTTAGGATGAAGAATGATAAAAAAGACCTTTCCAGGAAAGCAAGAAGTGGAGGGCACTATTGAAAGAGGGATCTGGACGTCCTGTCTAGTTGAACCTGCTTGACTTTGCTGTGTGAAATAAATTGGAGAGGAAAAACAACAAACTCCACACCCAAATATGGATTCACTGACGACCACCATATTTGCTGTGTGTGACAACTTCAATGGTGAGTTTTTCACCAACTCCTGCCATGCATCCGGACGATAAAATTCTGTAATTGCTGTCGAAGTTGTCCATATTTGGTGACCAAGTTTGCAATGGCCTTGTTTACAAGTTTTGTAATAGTTATTTTTTTTATACAATCGATTCTTTTTTTGAGGACCAGAAAACAATATACATTTATGTTTAAACAAATGAAACGATTTATTTAATTTATCATAACTAAAAATCAATGAATCCTCACTAATGCATTGGTTATATGTGTATAGGTTCAAATAATTTTTACATTCAAATATACGGTATGAGATTAATACAAAGAGGGGGGGGGGAGTGTAGCTGGTGGAGATGAATAAGTTAGGAAAATAAAAATGACCAAGTACTCTTTAAAACTAATGATTAGGAATTAGAAGCTAAAAAACGAAAAACCTCCCGAAAAAGGTTCTACATTGAAAACAACACAATGGTCTTAAATTCTTCTAACGAATGTGATTCGGACGACCCTAGCAATCCCAAACTTGCAGTTTTGGACTTCAATAAATGTTTATCTGCATTAGAAGAAAGTCCTACAAAAAGGGTTAGTCATATGATTCCAAAATATGTCCAGGAAAAGGCACAAAAACATCGAAAGCCATTTAAAACAAATTAATAAATATTTATGGAGGGATGGATTTAGTTTCGGATATAAATGTCAACGAAGAAACTACAAACGCATTAAAAACTCAAGAGTTTGACTAACTCATCAACGAATTACAGGATAAATTTAATAACTATACAAAAAAATGGAGAAAAAATAAAAGTCTTGATTATGGTTTCAAATATTTGGCATATAAGAAAAATCAAAAATACTTTCAAAACAACATATCATTTTTCCCAATTTACCAGGAAATTGACCATGGATAAAGGAATTTTGGAGGATCCAAATCCAAAAAGTAGCTCCAGAATTGATGAACATTTTGCTCAAGATGTCATCAACTTTTATAAATCCGAAGATGTGATCAGGATGTTGTCAGGACAAAAAGATACCGTGTTTTTTTGTAAGAATGGAGCCAAGAGCAAAATCACCTCATATTATGTAACTTACAAGAAGCTCATCATCTTTTCAAACAAACATATCCACAATATAAAATTGGTTTTTTGAAGTTTGCAGAGTTTAGACCTAAGGAATGTGTGTTAGCCGGAAGTTCTTGGACAGATTCTGTAAGCGTTTGCGTTATTTCGAAAATAAGAAGTTCATGCTCCATGGAGCTAATTTTAATAAATTGTGTTGGATGGAAAATTTAGAATATAATAATGTTAAACTTCAATCACTCCATGATTTCCTCATTATTCTCCAATGGCATCCTCCCTCTATAGAATGCTGTCTCCGTCAATGTAGAGTGAGTGTTGACGTAATTAAATTAAAAAACATATTGTCTCAGATTTTGGAGGAAAATATGATTGATGAAATAACTTGTAGAAGATGGACACATACAGATAGGTCACAACTGGAAACATTAGTGAAATATAGTCCAGATTTCGTTGAAGATTTTACGAAAGTCTTCAAAAATATCAACAGCATGCTTTTATAACCAAAATTCAATCCTCCAGCTTTAAAAGAGTGAAGAAAGAGTTAAGAGATGGAGAAATGGTAGTGGGTTGTGACTTTTCTGAGAATTTTTCTTTCGTAATTCAGGACGAGGTGCAAAGTTTTCATTGAAACAATTTGATGGTTACACTTCACCCTTTCGTTGGATATTTCAAGCAAAACACCAGCTATAAACATGTTAACTTTGAAATGATATCTGAGTGTAACACTCACGGTACTGTGAGCGTCCATTTATATATCAAAACATTTATCCAATTTGTTAAAGAAACCTTGCCATACATTAATATCTTTTAGGAAAGATGTGCAAAACAATATAAGAATGGTAAGAACTTCTTACACCTTTGCTACCACAAAGAAGATTTTGGAATCTGGGCAGAATTGAACTTTTTGGCAAAAGTCATGGAAAAGGACCAGGTGATGGTTTAGGAGGTACAATTAAACGGTTAGTGAGTAAAGCAAGTCTACAGTGTTGTTCAAAACGAAAAAACTCAGAATCAATTTTAACTCCTATGGAATTTTATAAATTTTGAGAAGAAAATATTAAGAATATAAACTTTGCATATTCCAAATGTAGTGATATAATCAAGAATTGGTACTCTTAAGCGATAGGCAAAAAAGGGCCACCCCTATACCCGGAACTCAGAAGTTTCTCTCATTTATCCCTGTGTCAAAATTTTCCTTACAGGTGAAACATTAAACTGCTTCTGAGGTATTGATAGTTAAAAGGGTTATCACTACACCAAAAAAAGTTAAGGATTGATTCAGAAAATATTTATATAAAATACAGCGGCTGTAAAAAAAAATAAATATTATTGTATGGCATTATAAATTATTTGTTAATTCTTAATAACAGAAATAAAGTTAGAAATTTATCTCGTGATCTTTTCATAAGACTATATTTTATTGAAATTTGGTTGGATTGACATGAGTTAATATGCTTTATATTTTGAACTAGGTAGTAAAATTTATAGTAGTTTAGGTTTATAATACCTTAATTATTTACGAACACAGAAGGCAATTGTAGTATACCAAATCAATATCATTTAGATTTAATAAAAATATATAAATGACTGTAAATTTGTCTCGCCACAATTCTAAGTTAATTATCTCTTCTAATATGGTACCCAAGTTTTGTACATCCCATTTTTAGTATTTTGCTAATAGCGTTGACCCAAATTTGAAAGCAGGCCCCAAACTTTTTTTGAAATTAATCAATATATGTTGGCAGGCATTTCATGAAAATTTGAAGTATAGTATGTTTGAAATTTTTAAGACCAAAGATTTGACCTCGTGACCTCAAGGTCAAAGGGAAATTTTATTGGGTGAAAATATAAAATATAGAATAATTAATGTTTCTATTAAAACTATTCAATCACGTTTAATTTAGATCGATATCATTAAAATCACAAGAGATAGAGCTGTTTAAAAACATGGGTATTGGCCTCGATGCTGGAACTTTATGGGCTTCTAACAACTGATATGAAGGTCAAAGAAGACTAAAATTTAGACTGTTGAGTATCTATTCAATATTAGGCTTTATGTAAAATTTCAAAATAAAAAAAAGAACATGGTGCCGTAAAAAATGTCCCTTTTTTGATAGATTTGGCATAGAATGACCCTATAACAGTTACCACGAGTATAAATAGAAATAAAACATTATTAAAGCATTTCTAATGCAACCTTACAATTACAAGTTTTGTGCCTACCCCTTTATAATATCCCAATTCACCTAAAGTAGGGTTAATGAAAAAAAAAATATAGCAATAACTAAGATAGTAGATTCATCATGTAAGTATTTTACTACATATAGAATCCTTATTGATTTAACAAACACATGCAGTCGAATGTATATAAAACAATTTTTAGATAAAATTTCTATTTATAGATAACAAATATAAACTTTTTTTTTCAATAATTTGTGATAGTTTGTTTGCCTATAAAAATATTTTGTATACCATTATAACAATTAGAATATCTAAAATTGCTTAATTTAAAGTAAAAGTATTTTCAAATGAAAGTTTTAAAAACTAATTATAAAATTTAACTATTCATTCATTTTTGTTTTTTTTATTTGCAATTTAAATTACATATTATTTTTTTTAAAATATAAATCAAATTTAATAAAATATAAAAAAAGATTTCTTTCTTTATAAGTATTCTATAACATGTAAATATTCTTGTTTGTTCTATTTTTGTCCTCACATACTTCTAGTTCAGTTTAATATATGAATTTCTGTAATGCATATAAGATGATTGCATTTTTCGATCATTAATAGACATTATACGGACAATGGTAAAGTCAAAAGTTATACATAATATCATCAATAATGAATTATGATTATATAATATTTATCCCGTGTCTGACAATTCTGATTTCATAAACAAATCTAATTTGACCAGGTTACTGATGGTGTTTCAGTCAACCTCAAATTGCAAAGCAAACTTTCTCATGGAGATTCCATGGTCCTCCTCGATTTTTGCTGGATGCTAGCAACAGGATCATCCTCAAGTTTTGTTTGATCCACCGCTTCTTGACTGTCTTCTCACACATTTACCTTCAATCAGGACCTTCCGGATGTCGTAGACTATGCCCAAGAACACGCTTACAATGGCAGTAGCTATTTTAGGGCCACTTGTGTAAGGATAAAATCTGTTACACGTGCTCTTTTCTGTTCTTGTTCAGTCATTTTCTAGTTTACGTGTTATTCATGGCCAATGACCATGAATAAAACGTAAACTATTTTCTATTGATAATAAACTGAGTATCAAAATTAAAATGTTTTTCAGGCAACCTCCTAAGATAAAAATTAAGGGAGATACACAGTTTTAACTAAGTTATAAGCTTTGGTTCCACACCTTATAGAGGTTTGATATTAAGTAGTTGTACAATGTGTTTGCATCCAGAGAGGAAGGTTACCACATGTTCAGGTCCCATGAGTATTGGAAAATTGTCTTTCTATTTGTTGTCTATTTATTGTTCCAACTATCTCTCCTTCCCTGATCAGAGATAAGATTTCTTGTGATCCTCCTCCGCGACCCTTGCACCGATGTAATTCCAGATTAAAATAATAAAATATATATCACTAGATAAGATCAAACCTTTATATTCGGCATTCAATTGTTAGCATATAATTGGTGAATGTTTGCTGATCGTTTTTAACACTAGCAAGTCAATATTAATTAACCTTCAAATTTTTACAAACTTTAGCTTACTATATGTTGTTCACTTTTATGTATGTTTAGGAGAATATTATTTCAAATCCCATAAAGTCGTTCACCTGTTGATATTGTCTGTAAATCCAACTTTTTGATAAAAGTATAAAGTTAATCATACGTCAGTCCTCTGCGATATATTCTTCAAAATATTCAAATATTATATTTAATTTAAAGTATAGCAAGGCATTTATCTACACACCGACTCAGTTCTTTTGTTAATAGGAAAAATGACTTCAACAATAACAAGGATGCATTGAAGATGGCAAAAGCTCAAAGGTTGGACAGTAGTACAACAATTGTTTTAAGGCATTGCAGTAGAATAGGGATATTAGGTTTTAACCAGGATCCAAAAACAGTAATGGGAAACTTTTTCACTTGTCATGGACAAAAATGGTTCCAGTATCGAATGGCTGCATCCTCAATCTACATTTCAAATCAGTAGTAAGAAATGAACAGTGTACTTTCTGCGCCTTGGCGATTGGAAATTCAAAGCACCTCTTCTTCGTATGCCTACCTGTGTGGCTATTAATTAATAGAGTGGATGACATAGTACAGAAACAATGGAATTGCAGAATTCCGAGGGTCAACGGCGTGACGTCCCCCAGAAAAGTTCAAAATAGAAGCCTAGATAGGAAAAATATAGTCAGTCATGTACACGACAAGGACTTATAAAAGGGCAATACCTCCAGGGATGGAGTAGATGTTCTAGAAATCAATATCAATGATGGAAATTTTGATGATAATGAGATACTTATTAAATAACTATAAAAACTAGAAGGGCAACCCGTCTACCGAATAAAAGGGGGAAACAATACAGAATAATGCAATAGTAAAGTGTTGAAAATTGTAAAAAAAACCTTTTTCTTTATTTTGTTATTATTTTTTAAATAGTGATCCCATAAACATGTATATTCGTGGAAATGTTAATTATTATTTAACAATATATGACATTATTGTTGAATGATTATGTAATAAGTACTGTATTTAATTTATAATGTTTATTTTAAGTAAATAAATATATATATATATAAATTTAATTTAAGAATAAATAAATACCACATTCAACTTGGTAGGAATTATCAATGTTTACAATATGATATATGTTTGTAAATTGAGACCTTGTGAAGATTATCAAATAATGAACCATCTAAAAGTATTTGTCTATGAAACATTGTCTCAGATTCCAAACAGTCCAGAAATGCCTGGAAAATGTTACATTGTTTCCTATTCAATATAAATAGATTTAGTAGCACCATACAATATTGTTCTTATTTTTAATTAGAAAAGTATTTAATGTAATAATGTTTTTATATATGGAATGAAGAAATGGAAAAATTTACTCTGCAATATATTTATAGGTATTTTTGAAGGAAATGTTTTAAGCAATTCTTCCGGCAAAGTGGGGTTTTTAAACTAGTTTTCTATCTCATTTATTAAATGACTTTTTTCTGAAAATATAGCATAGTTCCTTTCATTTCCCCAAAAATAATAAAAGTTTTAGGTAATAGGTTATATAAAAAGTAATTTTGTATTTTTTCTTTATTTCAATGCTTTTTAAGATGTGTTACAATCATCCGAATTAAGCCAAATATACCCCATTTTGTTTGATAGCTTGTTCCCAACGAGGATCGACCTTGATAATATCTTTCCCGAAAAAGCCTTTGTACCTATTGTCGAAAAAAACTCGAACAACTAATTTCACAGACCTCTATTGAAGCCAAATTTGTAACCCTAACTGCATGGCTCATTCACAAAAACAGGTCGTAGTCACTTAGTGCCAGGTTTGGAATGTATGGTGGATGCGTAAAAACTTCCCATCCGAGCTCCCGGAGTTTCTGGCGCGTCGCCAAGGATGTGTGCAGCATGGTGTTATCTCCGATTCAGCAATACTAGTCGCTTTTGTTCGATTGCCATCTTCAAACAGTTGAGTTATTCACAGTAGATGGCAGAATTGAGCTGCAAAAAAAAAAAAAATCACTCGAACCACGGCTTTGTAACACGAGCAAAAAGGGTATTGGCCCCTTATACATTGCAAATTTTTTTGGTCACTTTGGACACCTTTTTCCTTTCAGGTAGTAAAATTGCAAAAAAATGCCGAATTTCTTCCTTTGAGACTTCAACGATAATTCACGATTGAACAGCCCAAATGCAATACTGTCCAAAAATTATTTGTAGTATACACTCACACCATTACAGCACCGTATCGTATAATTCGATGTGACCAATAATAAACAAGATATACTAAGTTAAAAAAAGTGTAGGAAATACGGAATTAATTTTTTCTCAACTTAATATTTAATTAGTGAAGGTTTTTTGACCTTTATGACTTTTTTAATGAACTGTATTGATATTTCATGTATTACGTTATTTTAAAAAGCAAAGAAAAAAAAATAAAATGATAGTATTCTTTCATACTTCTAATTTTCCTATTTTTTCTATCAAATCCGAAATACCACTTTTTAAGAGTGACAGTTTTATGAACTAGTTTCATATATAATTTAAAATTTCGGATTAATATCCAATTTTTAAGAAAAAATTGATAAGATAATTAAATTGGAGTAATCCATTATTTAATTTAGATTATTGAAATATACTTTTTTATCTGAAATATTATTATTATAATGGTTTAAAATTAAAAAAAATATGTTAAATGTTAACAACTATCTTTTGAAGATTGGTACTAACTATTACTGAAATATTTACAAGCACTTTGAGTAGAACTAGATGCTAAATGGATAATTGTCTCATTCGCAGTAAGACAACGTTAATATTTTCTCTACTGATACAGCTGAAGATAAAATAATTGGAATCACAAAAAAGTGAATTCCATATGGAATAGAACTATGGCTAAATAAGACAATTTATATGAATATATATGTATATTGTAATATGAAGATAGAGATGTGAAAAAGATTAAATTCCGATATGGAGTCATGAATAATAAAATCAACTTTTGACATTTGTCTAATGGCCAATTATATATGTTTTATAAAATGTATTTTCTACTGAATGACGTATTATGAAAATATGATAACAGCTTTAGAAAATATATATATAGGGTAGGCAGCTAAACGTGGACTGTTAAGTAATGTTTATTTTCTCATTACTATGAAAAGTTTTAGTGATTATTTTTTGATATTCTGTTTACACCGTCCTTTTAACATAAACAAACTATACTAATCAGTCATGTTATTTTATCATCATGAGTGAGCAACAAGTAAAAAGGCAATGCATCTCAGATCTCCTAGATGCTTGAGTTAATGTTATGAATCATTGTTAAGTGTTCTAGGAGCCTGTTTTTTAAGTTGGCCAAGATAAAAACAATGAAAAATACCTCTCCAGGAGCTCAGAAAGTAAAGGGCATAATTTAAAGTGGGATACCAAATTCTTGTTAAGTTTGGAGAAGAATATAAAAGAGGATCCCACTAAGTCGATGAATCGCTTCACCAATGACTTCTCTGTGGCTTATGGACCCTTAGGAGGTCTATAAAGCAAAACTTGGGATTAGTTTATGTTACAAGGACTGTACCTCACCTTCTGACAGTGGGTATGAAAGCCAGGAGGCTCGAGAGGTGCAAAAAAAAATCTTCATATGGATGAAGGCGTGAAAAGGTTTCTAGAACAAGATTTTTTTTTTTTTTTTCACATAAAGACTTTATTGGTTTGGAGAAGTTACATAAATAAATAATCATTTAGTTTATAATTAAATCCGTAAACAAAAGTCAATACAACAAATTATTAGCACGCTGAATCAAAAGATAATAAAGGTCCTCTGTTGTAGTGTATCACATTTAAATAAATTATAATAAAATAAAAAAATTTAATAAAATGATTAGGTAGAAAACAAATAAATAAAAATTACCAAAATATTACGACTAAAAAAAGGTAAGATGGTAACAAAAATCACAACATTTAAGCATGGGATACACAAAAAAATTTAAACTGTCTGTGGATGCGTATTAGACGGCGAAGAAAGGTCATTTTACCTTTCGAACCATATGAGTAGTTCAAATCCCCAGTCTACTTCTACATTATATTAAAAGAATGCTGAATTTTTATAGCAAGAACAGAGTATCTCGCAGCTGTCGATATAAGAATAGCTCTAAATTCTTCACTTCGTATATCTTCGCCATCTGCCAAAATCTCTGCCATCCTACTTCTGCAGCTCAAGAGAGCTAACTCTATAGTGCGAGTTTTTGTTGGAGCACTCGAAATATTTGACGTGAGTCCGAATAATAGAATAGAAGTCACAAATTTATCACTTATTCCTGCTATGTTAAGCAATATAAATTTTTTCAGTATATGTAGTGAAAGGCATTCTGCAGAGGCAAGAATAACTGTGCTAAACAATTTTCCACAGTCCCTGCAAAGAGCATTGAAGTATATACATCCTAAAAGATATTTGAAATTACGAAGTAAATCGCTTTCCATCTTTTACTTTAGAGATTGGACCTTTGATTCTCTTCTTCCACGATATGGGCAAGTCAAATATTTTTAAGAGCTCAGTCAGCTTCCTCCTTATAATTTAATGTAAAGTACATTCTCAAATGCCCTCCCACAAGAGATCTTTTATTGAGGGTAAATAGATCCTATGAAATAACTTATTAAGCCATGACTCTTCTTTTTCAATTGCCCTCTCAGCGACCCAGTGAATAGATATTGCATTACATAGTACATTAGGAATAATTAGGAAATAATAGAGGTCAGCTCTCTTTTGAAGACTGAAACTTCCCCATTGGTAAATTGAAGAACACAATTACTTTTTTAGTAATGTTCAGTTTGAATAAGAGTAACCTTATGTATCCCATATAATTATCAATATTTCCACTGTGTCCTTAATTGAAGAGCTGACACTTTGAATATCTTTACTTGGGTTCCATTTATCAATAGGAAGAACAACTGTCTTTTATTGTTGATTTTCAAAATGGACCTCATTTCATACTTCTTGAACTAATTTAAAATCAGTTCAATACGTTATCAGACTTAGCTTCTAACATCAATGTGACGTTCTCGGCATACATAACAATTATATGTCTCGAGGTCCGAAAATCAACTCCAAACCCTTTGAATTATTTTATATTCGAATCTCCAAGATCTTTTAGTGCAGCGACGAATAATAGGGGGGGGGGTGAAGGACAACCTTGACTCCAAGTTGATCATTTCACAACCACCGGAACAACTGTTAGCTTGTGAAAATAAAAAAGAAAGTTCCAAGGATTTTACCACACCAAATATCTGGTCAAAAGCATGGTGCTCAGCGTTGTGACCTCTTATGGAAAGAAAATAAGGCTGGAAAGAATATCAACCAGGAGGTCTACTATAATGTGCTTAGGTATACCATCTTGCCTTGGCTGAAGACCAACTAACCGGAGGGTAATTACGTGTGGACTCAGGAAGTGCCAAAAGTTGTGCACAGATAACATGGTTCGATTCTGGTCCAAAGGGATCCGGCCCTATTCCACAGATGGAAACTCAAATTTGGACACACTCAAGTCCTCCATAGTTACTGTATGGGACAACTTGTCACAGAAATTGGTCATCAACTCCTTCATCTCCTTCATACGACGTGTAAGTGCTATAACTCATAATAAAAGTGGCCATATTAAATGAAAAAGTTTTGCAAATATTTTATTTACATGTTTTGTTAACATTATCTTTTTATCTATTATTGAGAAAAAAATATATATTGTTGTATTTCTTAAACCACCTCACGAGTCCATGTTCTGTTGTCTACCCTGTATAAGGCAATTAACTTGTTTTTGTACATATCAAATCTGTATTTAGAGGTCAGGTAAGGGGAAAAAAAAACGTGGATGTTTGGTACGGGGGATACCTTAAACCAGGTTTTCTATTTTCTAAGAATTATAAATTTGAAAACTGGCTATTACTCCTTTGTAGATGTTGTATCTAAAAGGTTTTTCAATAAGAGGTGTTATTTTGAATACCCTGCTATTCCGGTAGATTTGCCTTTTGAATCTCTGATTTGTTTACATTTGACAGCTACAAACTACGCCATTAATAAAAATGGAACAATACACGCTTCAACAACGTATTAAAATTCACTATAAAATGGGGAAAACCTATCAAAGACGGTTTGTTAGACTATAATTCTTTTAAGTGGTCGTGAAGCAACATGTCGGACCGCAATATAGAAGTTGGTGGAAAAATTCGAGCTGTTGGGGCAAGTTTGATGTGAAGAATAAAACCCGTAAATGTTGCTCAAGAACAACTGAGGATATTGCTGCTGTAGCCTAAAATGTTGAAAAAAACAGGGTTGCCCATTCCTTGTCGTTCTTGGGAATGAAGCTTTCCACAAATACCATTACCCCGTATTTGCATAAAGACTTAGATCTAAAGGCTTATAAAGTTTCATGGAAACATCATCTTAACTGATGAGGCCCATTTCTACCTCGATGGCATCGTCAACAAGCCATACTGTCGCATCTGGGACTCGAAAAACCCAAGATTTATTTTGAAAAGCCTCTTCATCCTCAACTTGTAACTGTTTGGTGCGGTTTATCTTCCGTCGGTCTCATTAGATCTTACTTTTTCAAAACTGAGGCTGGAGAAACAGTTACAGTGAATGCATTGAACTGCTGAGAGATGATTAATTATTTTTTATGTATGGAATTTGATGGTATTGATCTTGACATCGTTATCTTTCAACAAGATGTTGCTTCGTGCCACACAAGCAATGAAATAATCATCGTTCATTTACAGAAAAAGTTTCAGGACCGTGAATCTCTCGAAGAGATTATTGCAATTGGCCACTGAGATCTTGTGATTTAACACCTTGCAACTTCTTCATTTGGGAATACGTTAAGGATAAGGTCTACACCAACATCCCATCGTCGATTCAAGACTTCAAAGATGGAATTTGAGAAGGTATTGAGGGCATACAACAGCCACTTTGCCATTTGATGAAGGAAAGTTTTATAAAAAGGATATGGTCCTGTAAGCGTAGCTGTGGCGGCCATTTAGGTGATATTGTTTTCCATTATTAATGGCATACCTTTCTCTTTGTATTGAAATCAACATCTTATCATTTATCTCAAAAAATGCTATTTTTCTTTGAATATCAAAATAACACCTCCTATAGGAAACCCCTTTATAACATATTTACCAAAAAGTTCCCAGCCTTATCTTAGAAAACACTGCTTTTTTTGTTCAAAATTGTTTTGGTTTTTTAGAAATTTTATAATTCATTCTGTGTAAGACTAAAACACGATTTTATTTTTAATGTAATATTTTGTAAATAATAAAAGTAGCGTCATATTTAATACAGTAACTCCTAAACTAAAGAACAAATTGTCATAAAATTTTGACATCGGTCTTTTGAAGGTGTTTTTTTTCCTTGGCTTTCATTAAAATAAATTCTTTATGCAATCAAAAATTATTTTACAATATAGAAAACAAGAACGACAAAATCACATAAAATATATTATAATAAAACATCTCAAAGTTAAAAGCGATATTCAATTAAAATTTCAAAATAAATGCGATTTAAAGTACTCGAGTACAAAGTTAAAATATGAATCAACCCATTTAAATCACTGTTTGTTATAGTCCTTAGCTTCTGTAAAATATACTGTTCTTTGTTGATCATGGCGTCAATTTTAGCGTTTGACTGATTGTCAGAAAAACGATCCATCCAAATTTTTTAGCATGTCGCTTTACAATGAGTTGCATAATACCCATGTAGGTCAAATGTTGTTACACTTGATGTGATCTATCGTTTCAGGCATTTATTAGCAGAAAAGAGATAATTTCCTCTCGTCTTTGAAAAACTTGTCAGCGACTTCAAGTGTGCCTCTAAGTTAACGATATTTAAACCATTTTTCCGGACAACCTAGAAATTTAATTTATATAGCATTTATACAATCTGCTAGTCTTTGTTGGGATATGTTAAGTCTTTTTAAATTGTTTTGAGAGGCAGAAGAGAAGTAGTTTTGGAACAGTTCCTTAGGAAGGCCGTTGAAATTGATGAAATTATTAACCTAAAAGGTACAAACAGAGCCGAAGATCGAAGATAAACGTTTAGAGACAATTTGATTGATCAATGAGTTAGACAATATGACATCCTCTGCAATATCGGAGCATATGGTTGTTATGATCATTTTATTTAAACTTTCCGTCATCGACATCTCCTATTTCTTTGAAATTTCATATTTCTCCAAAATGCTTCTACATCCATTACGAAAACTTATGATGGATTCGAGCTGAAAATCTTAACAATATTTTTGAGAGACCATTGTGTGAGTTATCTTAAAACTACTACTTTCCTTTATCAATATATGATTAAGATGCCAGAAATTTTCTCTGTCCCATAGCTTACAAATTCAGATCCTATTGAGATACTTCCAAAAATCAAACAAACTGAAAATATCTAGGGCTCCATAATCTAGATGGTTATGGATTATACTTGATGAAATATTTTTTTTCTTGTAAATTCGAAAATGAGCTTTCTATATTTGATATTTTCAAAATTGTTAATTATTTCATCAGAACTGATGGGAAGTAGATACAGTTCACTTGTTATTACAGGGAGTGGGGATCAAATTGTCGCCTACTTTAAACCTTGATAACTTGAAGACGACATTATCAAATAAAAAACCGGTTACCAAATAGGAAAGCTATTCTCGTCAGCTGACGATAAGTAGTTTAGTTAGCATCATGTCGTCATCATATGAGGAGATAAAGAGCTATAAGTGGAACGAGGAGCTTTCGAGGTCCGCCGTCGTCATGGCATTGGTAATAATGGAGGTGAAATATCCAATTCAACGATTGTTTCAGCCTTAGGAGTGAATTTACGGACTGTTCAGCGTATCCGTAAGAAACTAAAGGACACCTGGGATGTTGATGCCACCATAAAAAGGGCACTCAAGGAGGAGGGCGCCTACAGGAATGTCAGGAACACCGACTTTGTCGACAAGGTAAAGAAGATGGTTGAGGATGACCCTACCAGGTCCATGAAGACCATGGCGAGGGATCTGGGCTGCCATGAGAAAACAATAAGGGACTGTGTGTCTGAGGATTTAAGGTGCAGGAGCTACAAGATGCAGCTGGGTCAGATCTTGACTCAGAAGGCAAAGGACAACAGGCTGATGAAGTCAACAAAATTGTTCAACAAGCTCAAGCACCCAAAGCAGCCCGGGATGCTGTGGTTTTTCTCTGATGAAAATAATTTCTGTCAAGATCAGAAGGTCAACAAGCAGAAGAACAGGTGGATAGCCACCTGCACCAGCCATGTGAGAAAGGTAATGAAGACCAAGTTCACTGGAATGGTCATGGTGTTCCGGGTGGTCAGCAGTGAAGGTAATGTTTTGCCTCCCCACATGTTTGAAACGGGTCTAAAGGTCAATACAGAGGTCTACTGGGATGTTCTGGGGAAGGTGGTTCTGCCCTGGATCCAAGGGGTGGCCAGAGGCAGGCTCTGGGTGTGGCAACAGGACTCAGCACCCTGCCATGTGTCCAAAATCTCCATGCAGTGGTTAACCGAGAACTGTTATGACGTCGTAACCAAGGATTTGTGCCTCCTAACTCTCCCGACCTTAATCCTTTGAACTATTTTGTCTGGGGCTATGTCGAGAGACATACCAACAGACATCCCTATAGCACCAAGACCAGCCTGATGGACTCCATCAAGGAGGTATTCGGCAACATGGACAATGAGATGGTCAGACCAGCCTGCAGCTGGTTCAGAGGCCGTATTGAGGCCGTTATTGATGCCAACGGTGATTTTATCGAATGAATGGCTACTCTATACCTATATTCTCGTCATAGTTTTGATTTTCGATTAAAAAAGTTAAAAAATGTATATTTTGTGTTGTTTTTTGTAGAAAAATATTTTGGCGACAATTTGATCCCCGCTGCCTGTATATATATATTCCAGGCCCTGATGTTATTCTACATGTTCAAACTTGGAGAAGAGCAGGAGTTATTTATTTTCTTCATTCTTGTATAAATATCCTGCAGATTCATTTTTACGCTGCTGGCTCCAATCCTATAGCCCAAAATTCTGACTTCCTGAGCCATTTTGAAGTATGACCACTGCTTTTCAATTAAACCGTGATAGGGACTTATCAACTCTGTTTTTTTTCAGAATTTATTGCTAATCCAGTTTTCTGGAAAATAAACTTAACACATCCAATGTCTTCTTTATCGGTTTCAGAGTTTGAAAAGCCGTTCCGGAATAGACCAGTGTTAAATTGTTGGCGTAACAGAAGCTTTCCAGTTGGAACTGATTCAAGTTAAAACCTTTGATTAGGGATTCAATTTGCAAATTCTGTCTTTTGAAGGTTGTTACTAATTGAAAATGAGGTGAATTAAAAAAAAAACATCATCTATGTGTGAAGTCTGGGTCTTTTTAGCACATGGGTTAATTCATAACCTAAGCCCTAAAATTTTTCATTTTGGCTTTCAACATTCGTAATTGAATTTCATATCTGTTATTGGCAAAGTATTTAATAAAAATTTAAAATATGTTTAATACTAAAAATAGCTTTTAAAAAAAATATAGGATAAAATGTTCAAATATTAAGTATTTAGATATTGAACATAATACATTTTTACAAAAAAATGTCTATATTTACTTTTATATTATATACAATTTACATTTATCCCAAAAATCTCAAATTTTATAGGACTAAATTTAGAGTAGAAAAATAAAATATATATCACATTAGTTTTAAAAGCTCTTAAAACGTTTCACCATTGGGTATAAATATTAGCCTGTCCCGAAATGACTGTCACAAGTTCTTTTGAAAGTAAAGGAGAAGATTTATGTAGAAAATTCTACTAGCATCGATTTTATCATGAATTTGCACGGTAGAAAAATTCCATTACTTTTCAGAGACAAAATATCTAATGCCTACATACCACATTTGTATACTTTTCTCCATTTGTCACAGATCATGGAGACTCATAATTTTCACTTATATTTTTTGATACACTACAAAATGGTCAAACAGTCGACCTCATTATCGTTTACCCTGATGCCTGCCCTAATCGTGCAAACATATTTTGGTGGGCTGTTGAGATTAGGGATGACACTTTTAAGCTCGAAAAAGGTGGCACGTCAGTATGTCCCCAGAAACAAGGACACCCAACCTTAAAGCCCAAGTCAAGGAGGTGGTAGAGAAGAACAAATCTCTATTGAGCGTTCGAGAGATCTCAATGGAACTTTCCCCATCATCCACAGCGATTTTTAGAATCCTGACTGATGACCTTCTCTTCAAAAATTCCCTTAATGTGTGGGTACCCTAATATTTTTTTTCTTTTCATTTAGTCAGTTCTTAATGCGGCGAAAGGTGATAACAATCAAAAAGAGTACCGACAGCCCAAATCTCACTTTCTGTGATCGATTTATCTTCCATAAGCTGAAGCACTTGCTCCGGGATTGCGCTTTTGATAGCCATGAAGACCTCACATGCGGTGTTGATCGGGTGATGCCATTAGTGAACGAAGATGAGCTCTAGAGGTAGTTGGGGAACCTTTGCCACGACATGATTCGAGCCACAAGAGACTCTGTGACATGATTGAGTACTTTTTTTAAACTTTTGAAGGTAATATCTTGTCCTACAAGGGCAGTCTCAATAATTTCGGAACAACAAGATATTTAGACTTTCTTTTGCATATGTCGTTGAATCATTTTATCAATGAGTATAGTTATTTTAATTAGGAAATTACCAGAAATATAGATTTGGATGATTTGTTTTTCAATTTTATTCAAATTTCGAGTTTCTATTACAGCTACATCGGAAAGTTTATGATTTGCAGTATTTGTTTGCCCTATAATGTCATCTTTAGGTAGCACATCTCGTTTAAAGTTTGAATGGGGACAAAGTTTTATATTTACTCAATAAATATTAAAATAGCGCATAATTATTATTAAGCATTTATTTATTATTATAGAAATTATTCAAACCTAGACAATATATTTTTAAACTTTTTGTATACAGATACCCTATGCAAAAACAAAAAAAAAAAGATTAAAAATATTTCCGTTCTGAAAATTTAAAAAAATGATGTGTACTATACGGAGATCATCAAATTTTCTTAACTTCTATTCTCTAGAATTGTAGAATAAAAGCTTGTAAAATATTTTGTAAAGGTTAAGAAAGTGTCTATAAAAAAAACATTTTTTGCAAAATAACTCAAAATGCCTTCTTAGTTCCTATATTTACAAAGTAAACAGTTTAAGTCTTCAAAAAAAAGTTGGAAAACACCAACCTAATGTCCATATAATAAAACTGTGTTCACCTTATAATTGCAAAACAAATATATAAAGAAGGACTTTTATGGTGGCCATAAATTATGTTCTTGTAGGGAGCTAAGTTGTGTAGAAATATCAACTATAATTAATTAATGTTTGCTTTTTACCTCAATGCTTGAACAAAAAGAAAAAAATATATATTAATTTATCTTTTTAAGTATAAGGGACGTAAATTTATATTTGAAGGTATTTCCATATATTTTGCAAAATAGTTTAATAATTGTAAGCAGATTATGTTGTTAATAAGGTTACGTGATAATCACTTAACTTTAATTTTGTTTTTTCATTTTTTTTTTGGTCTCGAAAACAAGTATGAAATGAAAGTAAATGGACAACTTATGATTGAAATGTACTCCTCTCACAAAATCTCGAATATATATCTTCTGAAAGAAAATAATGTTTGGCTTTAACAGTTAGTTATATCTTGTCAACTCAAGTCCAGTGTCTTCCAGGCCACTTCATTATTCCTCCAGCCAACTCTCCAATCCGATGAAGGTGGAACCAGATGATCCTTCGATAAATAACTATTTTTATTACACCATATACATTGAAGGTGAGTAGACTGGAGTTTATATGTTACGTGCTCTGAGATGCATTACCCGGGGAATAACCAAAATATTCCATACCAGAATTATGTCGAGATTGTTAAATATTCGATAGTCGTACAGTGTTATATTTTTAGTATTTGTTGTGGAAATGATCAGTTTCAATTTAAAAAACTTTTAGGTTTTTTTGTTTGTATGATTTTACAAGAGGCTCTATATTATAAAAAATGTTATTTCTACTTATCGTTTTATAATACTTTTTCACACTTAGCATAAAAAAAATTATATACCTATTCTCATAAAATTTTATGAGAATTACCATAATATAAGATAATAGTGTAACTCGTATAAAATCATAATCATAATTCCTTATTAAGTTAGAAAATATTTTTTTCTTTATCAAACGTTTTCATTAAATTACTTAATACCTAATACCAAGATAAATTAATACTTTACTAAATCATTTAGTGGTAGACATTATTTTTATCAGAATGAATCTCAAATTAACAAAAGGATATATGTTCATACAATTAATTTATTTATATGTTTTTTATATGTTACGATATTTTCTGTAATAAAATGGAATTATATCTCATTAAGATTGATGGTCAATTTATCAAAACTTTATTTGACAAATATTTGGTTCTTTTGTAAATCAGTTCTGTTGGCTAAAAATAATGAAATATATATATCTTCTTATCCTTATAATTTTTAAAAACCACTCATTATTTCTTTGTTTTAAAAATAAGTTATACAAATATTTTAAAACATTGTGGTCAAGCGTGAAGCTTTGCTTGAGTAGAATCCAAATTGTAATGATATATCCCCTCTCCCCTTGTGTAAGATAATGTCATTTTGTCACTTTTTCTTCCCTTCTCAGAATTCACCTTGTCAGTTCAGTTAAAAGGGTGAATTCATGGAGGATGTGTAGTTAGTTAAAGAGTAATATTCAACTATACTCTACGTTCCTAGAGGACAAAAAGTGTACTATGTACAAATATTGATCACGTGGTCTCCTTTCGTCACTTAGTTTATAGCACAAAAACCTTACAACTATTTCATGTTGAACTTTTTGATTCTCTCAAACCTCGACTGAAAAGCTGGTTAAAATAATTTAAAAAATATAATATACCTAGTTTGTTTAGCATTTCAGATAGTTTATCCATAAACCATTTGAGCTTCACAATAGCGTTTTTAAGAAGACAACTAAATGTAATCCTTTAATAGAGTTTTCATGTGTTTTTATTTTATTTTTTTAGAGTATTTATTATTATTTAGAGGGGCTGTTTTATTTATATCGCATCATGTATTTTAAGGACCCCCCCTCTAACTCCCCCCACTCCTAGACTCCCATTTACATGTGGCTTGCTTTTATGTGACTATTTTTAAACGTTTTATTCGTATTGTGCATTGGATTTATGGATTGGTTTTATTATTTAATTAAATATAGATATGTATTTTGGCCAATAAAAAAATAAAATATCTAGCTTTTTGTATTTTTCTAATTGCCAATTATTAAGAAAGTATTTATTATTTAGATATTACAATAGCAAATTAAATATTTATTCATCTATTGTGTGGATATCGGACATTACAGGCCTTCCCCTCGACCTGCATCTTAAAGGTGTAATGGAAGGAGTCGGAATCAGGGCTGGCGGGGAGCGGGGAAGTTTAAAAAATTAGTACAAAAGACTCATTCAAAAGAGTCTTGCAATGGAGGAGATTGTTTTTTTATTTATTGCTGGTGTCAAAATTGTCTTTTTCACCATCACAAGGCTCATGGACTTGAGGAGTTGGCCTAAGCTGTTTTCTTTGACTCCTTCAAGTCCAATTTGGTCTTTTTGACCGATACTTTCTTCTTCTCTAACGTTTCAGTCCTGCTGACGGTGTAGACGGTGGTGTTGGAGACGTCCAATTGCTTGAAGTGAGCAATCACGTTCAAGTGTCATTTTCTCGACTTATACGCAAGCTAAAAAGCTCATGTTTGTTTCGTTTTGAAATTAATTATATATTCTTCAATATTTTGCAATATGAATGAATTTCAATCACTAAACCCCTTTATTAATAATTGAATAAGTAATTTTTCTGATTTCAATGGACCATCAGGTAAGTAAATTCAGCTGCTTTTAATCTTATAAGAGTCAATTCATAAAAAATACACTGTACTAATGTTTTATTTTAAAAATCTAACTCATGTAGACTGGTACTCATGGGTTTTAGTTATCTTTAATGCAACATCTTGAATATAACTTATATGTTATATGTAGTTCGTCAATATAAAACAAGCTTGAATTAAAATTGAGAAAATCCCAAAGAATTTATATATATATATACACAGCCCAATAATACCTTACATACATATATGAGACAACTTTAGGCATTGTTTTCATTTTTTTAGGATGAATTAATATACACAAAAACTTTAACTCTAATTTGGAACCTTTATTTGATTTATTAAACTTACAAATTGGCCAAATGTGGACCCTTTAATGCATAAAATCTATCAATTTCTCATATTTTTATTATAACAATCAATTTTAGCTGCTTTTACGACAACAAACGGTATACCTAAAGGGCTATTAACAATAATTTTTTGGTATAAATTGACGATAATTCGTCGAAGAATACTTATGTTCTCCACGCTCAACGATGAAAAATATCCTTCTAACCTACTTGTGTGTTAATGGGCCATAAACATACATAAATTATTCTATTATTTCAACTGATAAAACGTTATATCATCAAGCCAATCTTCCTATTATTTTATTACAAATGTCAATGTAATTTGGCAAATATATGAAAAATTACCGTTATTGAATAATTATTAAATATATACTTGAATAACATTTTATAAATATATGCAGGTATTTAGGAGAACATCTAAATAAGGGGTTCTTAAGAAACAATGGATTTATTTAAAATAATTTTTCAAAAAGTTTTATGAATGCTTATTTCATTAGTTAAAATAAATATGACGAATATTTACAGATGAGAAACTGAAATAACTTTTAATCAAATTGATTTTTTTTATGGTGTTTGTATCTTGTCGTTAACTTTTTTTTTGGAATTAAAAATATATTTTTAATTAATTAATTTTAAATTTTTTAATTAAATTGTACTTTGTTTAAGTATACAACCATATATGTTAAATAATTAATAGAAAAAAGTAACATCTAATTAACCAAAAGGTGATCTTTATTAGAATATAAAGAGGTACTCAATAATTAAAATGTATATATTTAGATTGAGTTTACATACATATTGCAATTTTTTCGTGTTAAAATGAATTATTTAATTACAGCATTGGCCATTCTAATTAAAAATATAGAATGATACTACCATTTCATTTTGATTTTGTATTTATGTGTAATATAAATGTGGGTATTGAAACTTTATAATGTACCATAGAGTATTTGTATTGAAAATGAAACCAATGAAACTTTGAATATATCCATGGAATATTGGATAATTGCATTATCTTTATCCCAGGTCTTGTAAATCCTTCATTTCATTTTTGGGCTGCTAATTGAACAATTTGCATCTACAAATTACAGCTATTACAAAATCGAAACTTGTAAACATATATAGCAATATTAATTCTGGCATTGGAACGCCGTGGGATAAAATCCACAATTATTATTATTTTTTAAACAATAGCACACAAAAATGATCATTTAAAACTTCAATTGTAGAAGGTTTAGCCTTTAAAGCTTTTTTTAAGAGTATAATTTCGATTCAAGGCTCTATTAGGAAATAGGAAAGGAAATCACTGTATGGATGACAGTTAAATAAAAAACGAACGAAAAAATATTTATTAAGTTATCTTGAATACAGTTCCACCTAATATTTTACACCTTTTTTACTTTATATTATAGATAAAACTAAAAATTAAAGCTTATATTGTAGTTGAAAAATATTGTCCTCTGCAAAATAAGCTTAACTTTGATTTATTTTTTCAGTTTAACTTTTAATAATCTGATTGATATCATATGAATATGCAATGTAAGGTTGTGTGATTTTTTTTGAAATTAAATATAATTAAGTCAATTATGTAACTAAATTATAATTAATAAATATTTCGACTCTCATTGAAATAATTATTTTATTTTAAGTCAATTCCATAGTTGCTACCAAGTCTTCAAAGAAAATAATATATTATGACTTACATAGAAAAATCATGGAAAATATACAAAAAATTTGGAACATCAAAGAATCAGAGAAAATGTGTTTTCTAACTGATGTTTATACATATTTAATATATGTATGGAATTATATGAAAATATTTTTTCATATAGGATTTAGATCTTAGATATGATTTATCTAAAAAGTACCTATATGAGTTTATATCAAAGAGAGTAAAACTTGTTTAAAAAATATATGTCATTGTTTTTGTAGTTTTTTGAAGATAAAAAGCTATTTGGTTTGTAATTTTTTTTTTTTTTTTTTTATAAAAATATCTGAGTCATGAGAGTTAGTATTTCATTATTTATGACCCTGCGTTTGTACATTGGGATTTTATATACACCAAAATTAAAAAATGAATTTTATATAATTGTATCTACAATATATCCATCATGCTTTTGAAATATGAAATCACATTATATGAAATTTTTTATTTATCACTAAAATGCTTTGTTAAGGTTTTTTTCAAATATTCTGTATATTTTAATCAATGTTAATTGAATTTAATTATCTGTTTTTTTTTTTTAAATAATTCGGTCCTTCGTTTTTCCTTTTGATTTCTTGGATTCTTCTAATTTTAAATCTGAAGACTGAGTTCATATATTATTACAAATAGTATGAGGGCACTAGTATTACGAAAGATCTCGTCAACTATAATTCTTTGAAAATGTAGAAAAAAAGTTAAAATATGAAAAAACTTTTTTTTCAAATGGATTTTTTCTCAAATTAATCTTCAGATTTAAATAAAAAACAATGCCAAATTAAAGCTGAATCAAATTATTTTATTATTATTCAATATAATTTCCTTTGGCGTCCAAACGGAAACAGGTAAATGAGATTCTCTTTTGCCAGCTTCCGGAATTCTTTCGGATCCAGAATATCGTTCATTTTTTGTCTGTTGGTGTGTCGCTCATGTGCACCAACAAAAAATAAATAAATAAGGGGCTTGAGGTCCAATGAGGTTAGAGGCCAAATACTTGGACCAACAACATAAAAAAACCGATCAGGTAAATGTTTTCTTCATAGTGTGGCATGGAACAGAGTCATTAACACCTCCAGTCTCTTTCAGTTCCTCCCTAACTCTCCAAACAATGGATTTGTTTACGATGAAGAAGTTTTGTAATCCTAACATTGTCTCGTCCGCTGTGGTCACAAAAAGGGCACAATGCCTTTTTCACGATTGTGAAATAAATTCTTCGTTGATCAATGTGATTTTTTTAAAAATAGACGTGAAACATTTCTAGCTAGCCATCAAAACAGCAATTAATGTTCTACCTACGTAGACGCTCAAGGATCATTTTTAAACAATCCCACACGAAGTATAATTTACATTTGTCACTCATAATTTTCCGGATCTTATTTGCTTTATTTAAAATTAATAATTTATTCATCATATCATTTGTCATTTTTAATTTGTTGGGGTTTCTGTATATAACTTCCATTAAAATTTCTAATTGATATTTTTTATTAAAGTAAAGTGTTTTCTTACCTCTAACTTTTTAATCTACCCATACTTATTTTACTTACTACCACAAATATACAATATTGTAAATTAATTTACTAGTAGTCTACTGCTACGAGTAAAGTGATAATGATTAGTTTTTCTTTTGTCATCGATTAAAATATCCTATTTAAACTTTTAAGGAAATAAATTTTAGATATCTTAATTTTAATAAATCAATAATATGTTGATATAAAAGATTTTTTATGAGTTTCACGAGGTAAATGAAGTTTTTTTGAAACTGAAGATTTCAATTATTTTATATAAACCTTTATACATATATTTATAAAGCAGAAATACGTTGGATTCTATCCTCTAAAAATATGTAATACATATTTATAAAGGTTGAAAATCCTTTAAGAAAATTAAAAATGAATGTTGTATGTATTAATATATTCTAAAGAATGAAATGAACTTCCCTTGCTCAACTCATTCCTTAGTGCTTAATATATTGTTTTAAATGACAATAGAAAAAAGTCTTAGGAAATTTTATTTAAAATTTATTAAATATATTATTAAAATAGTACTAATCTTTTTCATATGCATATGATATGTACTGAAAACAATAAAAGTAATTTATTATTAGAAGCTTCATAAAATTATAATTAATTTGCGACATATTTAATTAATTTAGGAAATATACATATAAATATATACAGGGCGAGGACTCAAAAATTTGAACCATTCGTAATTTATCATTTTTCTACACTCTCCTTACAAATATCTCCCTCCATTCTGAATGATGGCTTCGATACGAGGACGAACATAATCACAACTGGCATTGATGAAGTCCGAGAAAAAGTTGTTCTATTACTCCGTGATCACGGTCTTCAGGGCATCTACAATTGGGTGAGAAGTCTTATTTGTCTTGCTCTTCAAGACACAACAAACAGCGATGTCTAGGGGGTTCACGTCGGGCGAAGAGGAAGGCAAGAAGTCTGCCTACCAGAATGCAGCCATGTTCTCCCTGCAGAAATGCTACACTTTCTTGGACGTGTGTGTAAGGGCGCCGTCTTGGGTAAACATATAGTTGCCCCTGGGGAACATGCTCTTCAACCATGTCAAGACAATGTACCTGAGGACCTTGTAGTAGACGTCCGTGTTGACTTTCTCGTTGGCATTGAAGAAGTATGGAGGAATATTGCTGCCGTGAGACGCCACGACGCCGATCTCCATGACTTAAGCTGGATGTTTGGTCCTCAAGATTAACTGGGGTTGAACCCTTGATTCAGCCAAGAAGCGTCATTTCTCCTCTTCAAAAGAGCGTCCACTATGAAAATCTTGTTATCGGAGATATAATCACACAACCACTTTCGTTTTGCTCAGACATTTTGGATTGCTCAAAGTAAAACAAATATAAAATTATATAGTTTTTTGTCAGAATATTCGAACTGAGGACTCTAATTTTTGTGTTGTCACCATTTATGTATCTCTGTGGCACATACAATATGGTTGTGTTTTTTTAAGTTTAAACTAAACGTATATTGATGAAAATATATATAAGCTGTTGGTAGCGTTGGATGTCTTAAGCTACCTGCTTATAAAGGATAACTATATCCTCTGGTTGAAATAAGCCTGGGGTGAAAAGTTTTTTTTTAAATTCAACTCAGGTCCTAACTTTAAAAGACAGCTGTCAAAACTTCATGACAATACAGAGAGCGGGGATCAAATTGTCGCCAAAATATTTTTCTACAAAAAACAACACAAAATATACATTTTTTAACTTTTTTATTGAAAATTAAAACTATGACGAGCATATAGGTATAGAGTAGCCATTCATTCGGTATAATAACCGTTGGCATCAATAACGGCCTCAATACGGCCTCTGAACCGGCCGCAGGCTCTTCTGACCATCTCACTGTCCATGTTGCCGAATACCTCCTTGATGGAGTCCATCAGGCTGGCCTTGGTGCTATGGGGATGTCTGTTGGTATGTTTCTCGACATAGTCCCAGACAAAATAGTCCAAAGGATTAAGGTCGGGAGAGTTAGGAGGCCACAAATCCTTGGTTAAGACGTCATAACAGTTCTCGGTTAACCACTGCATGAAGATTTTGGACACATGGCAGGGTGCTGAGTCCTGTTGCCACACCCAAGGCCTGTCTCCGGCCTTCATAAACCTGGTAGGGTCATCCTTAACCATTTTCTTCACCTTGTCGACAAAGTCGGTGTGCCTGACCTTCTTGTCGGGGCCCTCCTCCTTGGGTGCCCTCTTTATGGTGGCATCAACATCCCAGGTGCCCTCTAGCTTCTTACGGATACGTTGAACGGTCCGTAAATTCACTCCTAAGGTTGAAGCAATCGTTAAATTGGAGATTTCACCTCCATTATTAACCAATGCCATGACTACGGCGGACCTCGAAAGCTCCTCGTTCCACTTATAGCTCTTTATCTCCTTATATGATGACGGCATGATGCTAACTGAACTACGTATCGTCAGCTGACCAGAATAGCTTTCCTAGTTGATAACCGGTTTTTTATTTGATGATGTCGTCTTCAAGTTATCAAGGTTTAAAGTAGGCGGCAATTTGATCCCCGCTCCCTGTATGTTCTTTAGCTTTTGAGTTATTATTGTGCTAAGTGTGACGCATTATATTATTTTCAAATCGAAATGATATTGATACAAATCACGGACGAGGACAACAAAACATCTTATCCCTGAACAGAGCAGACTGAGACAGTTGAAGAGAGCAAAGAAGATTTTTAATTTTTCGACAGGACAAAAAAAAAAAACTTTGGTCAAAGTTTTGGTCCTTTCTGATGAAAAATTTTCACCATTGATGCTACTGTGAATCAGCAGAACTGCCACTACATCACAGCTGAACATCCAGACAATTTATAAGCTTCAATGAGACATGTCTTAATAAGAAAAAAATACAGTGGCAAGCACAGGCAAAGTCTAACCTCCGAAACTTGTGGAGAGAAAAGGACAGCTTAATGTAAATGCTTACATCGCAATTCAGAATAATAAAGTGCTACCTTGGGTGAGAGAAAAGTGCGGGAAAAGTTTTTTTTCACTCAAGACGGAGCCCCACGTAGAACATTGCTAAGACTTAGGCATTTCTGAGAGACAACTCATCGGACTTTTGGTACCTCAACATTTACCTACCCTCCTTTCCAGACGTGAGCCCTTTGAACTACACTATTTAAGTACATCTGGAAGATAGGCTTTGTGCTACTCCTCACAGGAGTCTAGGGTCTCTAGAGGCTTTCATCAAGAAGAATTGGATGAAGCTCAAGTCTGACTACATAGTCAAAATCTGCAAACGATCTAGGCATCATATTGAGGTAATTATTACATATGAGGGCTCACATATTATATAATAAAAGTTGTGCTGAGCACTATTTTGAAATGATTTTGTAAAATAAATGTCCTTACTAACCTTCTCGTTTAAATTTTACTCTTGAAAAATAAAGTCGACCACCAGATAAAATCAACACTGTATGTAATTATGATTAGCATGCATGTTAATCCAATTTTACAAATAAAATGATTCATTAATTATTATCCAGGATTTGCAGAAGTTAATGGTTTATTAATTTATATTGTTGATTCATTTGAGACTCCCACACTTCCTTAGATAAATATTATCTTTCTAATTTATTTATTTGTTGGGCGTTGGTCATGATTTTTGTTACAATGGTTCTTATAGCTATTCGAGACAATTCTTGAATCATCCTCATACTTAAAAAAAGTCAGTTATCATTAATTAATGAAATTTTAATGGGAATTAACAATTGGATTAACGTGAGTGGGAATACAAAAAATGGGATAAACAGTCCCAGCTTCGCACATATTTTTTATCTCATTTGCAGTTAGTACTAACCTTTAAAAGATAGCTGTCAAAGTTTTAAGAGAATTTGTTCCTTAGTGTGCACGTTATTGTGCTAATGGTGACGTAGCTTTAGTTATTTCAAATACCATGGATCAAGAACAATTTCTTGTTTTAATTTTTTCTTGATAGAAAACAATATCATTTAAGCTAAGAAATGGTTTGAAAAGTGTTATGAGAACTCCAATTGATTACTAAATTAAAAATTTAATTATAATTTATAAAAAAAAATTGAAGAAAAAAAGTGTATCCTTTTTTTAAGTTCCATATTTTTCACCCCATTTGTTAAAGATGTCAAGGCTAACGTTACAAAGACAACAACTAGTAGATTTGATGATAGCATAATGGTCCAATAGGAAGCATTGTATTTCTGTCCGAAGTAAAGGCCCAGTGAACCAATAATTTTAAGTCGAAGGTTTTGCCCTTTAAACAATAGAATCATCATCTCAGAATCTGTTATTAACCCATTTAGTTGTAAATATATTATTGTTCATATCTTAAAATAAATAACTATTGTCCTTTGTCGTGTGATCCGTTCTTGATAAGTGTTTTTGTCATCAGGCATATGAGTTCAATTTAAGTTCCTTGTCTTAGAGCAAAGTTTTTGCTCTTAAAAGATCTTCATGTACTTCTCATTAAACCTCGTTGGATAATCTTTGATGACCCTGGAAATATTTACAGGTCCACGAGCCACTCTTGAATGGGTGCCAACTTTTATTTTTGTCTCAATAAATATGTTCCAACTTTGACCTGAGTCAATTATTCTTAATTCAAATCGCAATGGTTCATCAAAAAATATCATATTCAATATTACATATATTGTATAATAACTTGAATAAAATAATTTTTAATACACAAAGTCAAATTCGAGGTCATATAAGAACATACAACCAGCAAATTATTAAAACAAGTTCGCAATAAAACAAAATTCAAATATTTTTACTTTTGAGTAATACTTTATTTGGTAAAAAATTGAAGTAAATGTTCAAAAGATATGTCTACAGAAAGTTGGGTTACAGGAAAGTTCACCCCCACAAAGTCCACCTCCTCTTTTCAACCCTGATGAAAGTTCATCCCAAGCAAGTTCATCACAAGGAAATTGCATCCCGAAACAAGTTTATCGCGAAGAAAGTTCATCCCAAGACAAGTTCATTTCGAGGAAAATTCCTCCCAAGACAAAATTATCTCGAGGAACTAACACGCTATTTAGATAATATTAAATATATAATTATTAGAGTATGTAAAATGAACACGTTATAGGGGCTGGGTTTGAAGTATCAGAATTAGCAGTGGATCCACGGTTTGATTACAGCTAACCATCTTTTTAATTTTCAAGAAGTTCGAATATAAGCAAAAACCCTGAGATAATGATCTAGACTTTGAAGTTTTAGAAGATGTATCTTGTCACCTTAGAGAATTTGATCTCCTAGAATTAAATGATTTGATACGTGATTTGAAATTAAGAAAAAAAACATCTGCTCGTAGCTTCACACTTGAATCAGAAAAGATTGCTTTAACCGAAGTTAATGTCTCATACATTTGAAAAATATGGATCGATTTCCTGGAATATGGTATTTTTGATGAGGTAAAAATAAAAAAAACTTATCAGAGATGAAGAGTTGATCAATAAAATGACAAATTTGGAAAGGAATGCTTGTTTTTTTTCTTCGAAATATTTGGATAACTTACTGAGGAATTATAAAGTAACTGACTACAATAAAGAGTTAGTGCATATACAGATAGAGGACAACAGAGCAATTGAATGTTAAATGAGTATCAAACTTCATTTTCTTCATAGCCATCTTGCAAGCTCTCCTGATAACCTTGGTAATGTAAATGATGAATAGGAAGAAAGATTTAATCAAGATTTAATAGTAATCGAAAAACGTAGTGTAAGGGGATGGGATGTGCATATGATGACAGATTATTGTTGGAGCATAAAAAGGGATTGTATTGAAGTTGAACATAGAAAAAAAATATAATTAAAGACAATTTTTAACATAAACTATTAAATAAAAATATATATACATATTAGAATATCGGTACTCTTTTCATAATTATTGATATTAGTGTGTTTGATATATAATTGTGTGAAGAATAACTCTGAACGATAACTGTCCCGAATGACTAAAATCTCAGATATATCTTAAACTTGACGTGCCAGATAAAAACTGAGATCAATTTTTAGATTCTTCGTACAAAGATAAATTAAATTTTTGGCTTCATTACATTAGTCGAAGTTTTGATCCTTTAATTGTTCCCCTCTGTAATTTACTACACGTATAACACTTAAAATATTTTTCTTAACTTTATCGATCTAGATATTTTAATATTTCAAAAAAATTTAGTCTTAAAATAGCCTTTTCCAGATTTAGAGAAGCTATTTATTAGCCAACATCATTTTCTTGTGATGTAAACTGACGACCTTCTTTTTTTTTTAATAGAGGCATTACTAGAAAACCTCTGTCATTCAATATTTATTCTTCAATGTAAGTTATGTGTTTATCAAGATTTTGTCTACGAATTATCCTTCCAATTGTTTTTTAATAATTTAATAAATTATTATTGGCTATTAATTAGACGTGCCGGACGTTAAATAGTTCTTATACAATTTGCAAGTACAAGTTCAAAGGATGAGGTAACTTTAATATGCCGAATGTGCTCCTTTTCTCCCCTCAAGTAGTTATATTATTTGTGGCCCGTCAACACAAAAGCTAGCTAGAATGATTTTTTTTTTTCATAATTGAGTATAGATTACTTTTGTATTCTTCGACGAGTCATCTTGAATTAATATCTAAAAAATGTACTTAATTAACTTTTTAAGTACGTCGTAAATTACTGTCTAAGTAGCCAAAAGTTCATCGTCACAATAAAAGAATGAATGATTGACTAATTTGATTAAGGAAAACATAAGTCCTTAAATCAAATAAAGTTTCTATACAATATTGCTAAAATTCTTTCATATCTCAACTCATCTCATTAATTTGAATACAGAGCCTATAATTGACTCAAATAACTCTATGAAATATTGGTTTGTATGTATATTTTATATTCTAATAAAATTAATTGGGGTTTTCTCATTTTTTTGACTTTTGTTCAAGATTGTTTTTATGTTTACAAGCCCCATTTGTGGAATTTGTCATTTTTTTTCCAGTTTTCCACCGTTAGAGATATGAAAATGGTCGAAATCCTAGTCAGTATACATTTAAAAAAAAGTTTAAGTAACATATTAGTGCTCTTACTAATTATTTGTTCCTATTTAGAATATTCAAACGTATTAGCGAGCAAGAAGTACTATAGTTAAATAGTGATGCAGCAGATATGTCGTCTATCAAACTTGCCAACATATGTATATTTTTCTTTTTGAATTTGACTCAAGGATTTAGATAATTTTCATATCCCTACTCATCTTGGGAAAATTATCAATGCAAGGATTACGTTCAGCCAATTACAATATGCCATTTTACCAATATGTCGGATGTACTTGCTATGACGGACATTACTTAAATGATGATGCTAATAGAAAGCTTTTATTTGTAAATATGTTTGAGCTTGTGAAGACTAAGGAGTAACCATGGAATATACTTATATAAAGAGTGAAAAAGGTCAAAACAAACTGTGTTTCAAGGGGCAATTATACTTTAAAGATAAGGAAATATGCGAATTAGTCATATGGAAATGTGAAATGTACGAAAAAACAAAATGTCGAGCCCAGATTCACTTAGCTAAAGAGGAAATCGTCAAAGTAGTTGGAGAACATAATCATCTACGAGATGCAGCGAAGGTAGAGGTTGAAACTATCTACCAAAACATCGGATCAAAAGCTGTTGAAATTGTACAATCTCGCAGAATAATACTTTCAACTGCGTTTGAAAGATACAGCCAAGCTGCTACAGCTAAATTACCTGCCATAAAAATATCAAGAGGACGATTTGCAACATAAGGCAAAGAAGTAGTCCTTGTCCAGTACTCCCACAACAACGACGGTACATCTTATTTCTCAACGATATCACAAAATTGTCTAGTGGTGAAGAGCTTTTATTTTTTGACTCAGGAAATGAAAATCTGCGTGTATTAATCTTTTGTACTCAAAGAAATTTAAAACTACTCTGTAGAAGTGAGCACTGGAACGGGGATGGAACTTTTAAAACAAGCCCCACTCTTTTTTATCAACTATATACTATTCATGGGTTAAAACAAAATATATATCTGCCACTTGCTTAAAGCTGAAGTTGCTTATCTAAATTTTTTGGAAGCAATTTAGAATTTTGATCCATCTTCAGTCCCTATCACCACAGATTTTGAAAAGGCAATGATGAATACCATCAAATATGTATTTCTAAGCACAATAATTTGTTGACTAGTGTAATTTTTATTAAGTATATATTTTTTATTCTAGTTATTCATTGAATAAATAATTTATGTATGCATGATATAATGTTTTGTAGTGTTTATCTTTTACATAAGTTTATAAAAAAAATTAAAGTGGAATTCTATAAATTGTGCTGTTTACTCTCTAAGTGGAGAAATTTGGATCTTTATAGAATAGTTGATCAATATAACACACAAGTAGTTCCCTTAGTTATTTACAAAGCCACTGCTTTGCCTGAATTTGCTATGAGGGTGATGAAATATCACTCATTGGAGGCGGAATTTGCTCTTCTAGTGAATATAATTCCAAAAATATATATCAATATGTCCAGGAAACCAGACTTTGATAGGAGGAGATAGGTTTCATCAAGCGAGTTTTACCATAGACTCATGATTGGTACTGACCTCACCAACAAGAAAATTGCTGTTCATTCCCTGATATGGTCTGCATCTCAACTCATTTTTTGGTCAGGTGTTCCTTTATTCAATGGGAATTCTATTTTGAGTATAATCCAAGGCAATGCTAAAAAGCTTGTCTTCTTTATTAATCTTATCACTCCAAAGAAATTAAAAGTAGAAGCCATGACAAAAAATCCCCCTTATCCGATGATCGTTTTTACTTCCCCTTAAAAAGAGTGAAAAAAGATATTATTGTTCCTAGACCCTGGCATCTTAAAATTACATTTATTAAACCAACAAAAGAAGCTCAATCTATTTGTGATTACTATTTAAATTTTTTTAGAACTTCACAAAATTGGAGAAAAATAATTTTATCTTCCTCTATTTCTATTTCGGATTGTAAGAAATTAACTGCTCAATTCCAGATCTCTGTCAATTGTATCAAATTTGATAAACCAGGCAATTATTGTGGTAAATCTTTTAACAATATAATACATGCATTTGTGAATTGTAGGGCCGTCAAAATTCTGCAACGATTCGTCCATCAACATCAAGTGTCTGGAAAATGGACCTTTGAATTTAATCAAATCTGTTTAGATTATCTCAAAGGAATAAATAGTCTCCACAGAAGTCTAAATTAAATGAAAGTATTTATTAAACTTTAAGGCATTAATTGCTGGAAAGCTTACACCCTATCAGCTAATTACGAACTTAGAGGTATTTTTATTGTATCCCACCCTTATCTAGAAAATTCCAAATACTGATGACACACTCAGACTCCTTATTGCTAGTATTATTTTGGTTTCAATTATTTTTATATAGTAACAATTATAGATGTGTTTTATTAATAATGTTATTACTATTATTGTTGATAAGCTTCATTTTTTAAATTTTAAATCAATAAAACTTAACTTCCCCCATTGGAATACACTCCTTTCATAAAATAGGCTATTTTTTGTTTTAATTTTTCATGTGGCCTCTCTGATAGACATTTTTAAACGTTCTGATATTAAACAATAACTTTAAACTATAATGTTTATTTATGCATATTTATTTACGTAATTGCTTTGTATATTTGTACAAATAAAAGAAGGTTGAACAAGAATTTAAAAAAAAACTTTTAATAAATTTTTTTATTATTTTATAATTTTGTAACATAATATACTTAAACTATCATTTGTAATTAGGCTCATTTTCGGTTGACTGTATAACTTTGCCCGCATTTCATACTTTCTTCTTCTTTCTCAAAATTGGAGACTACAGAAAAATGAAATTCAATTATTGCAGCCTTTTAATACTAAAGAAATAATAGCAAAAATATATCATTCCTATTAGAGTAGGAGACCTCAAATTTTTTGAGATTTTTGGACAATTAGCTCTTTGGAGGATCAAAAGTAGATGGAATGTCTCATAAGCGAAGGAAAATATGATTTCTTCACTTATAGAGTTTTACAGGGGGAGAAGAGGAAATCGGAGTCGATCCCTAGACTGAGGGATGATTCCAGAGTAGACCACATCGTAAAAAAGTCGTCCTGCCTTATGTAATGAAATTTAATCACCTCCAGCCTCATCTTTCAGTACACAGATCTCCAACTCCAATATATATTTTTATCGTTGTTTCATTTTTTTAAATTATAAAGTTTTAGACAATTTTAGTTACAGTTCTTGTTAAGAGACACCATTAAAATGGTATAAATATAAATTAATAAAATTAATTAGTCTATAGAGTTCATTAAACGAACAATCATATCATAGAGACCACCTAGAATGTTGATTTCTTTAGATCTGTAGGTGTAAATTATCCAAATAATTTTATAAACTGATAACTGGACTTTGTATTGGATTTTTCTTCCGACAGAGGACGTGACGAGCCAATCTGTAGGCGAGAGTCTCTTCCATACTTTTCTGATATAAGGTTATCAATGATTTTCAAAATCGGATTAACTTTTTGGCAATGCTGAGAAGAAGAAATGAAGTTTCTTCAGAGGTCTTTTTAATTTTAAAAGGTTGCGATAATTGAATTTCAACTTTCCGGTTACGAGGTGTCCCATTTCAAAATAGAAAGAGAAAGTATGGGTTGCAGGCAAACTTATATAGTGTACCACTCATTTTTTAAGTCTTTGATTCAAATATACTTATATAGTTGTTGTTTTTCCTTTCAAAATTATTTTAACGGATCGAAAAGAATAAATAATTTGGGAAATTTTTGAGTAGGACAAAGAAACAACAACCCTGAAATGTATTTGATAATTATATAATCAATGATTTCTTATCAAATACACTCCATCTCAATCCATGGTTAAAAATTTCAATGACTATTATTATAGGTTATCATATATTTTAACAATTATATGATGAAGTTTCTTGCGATAACTAAAATTATTTTAATATACTGAGACTAATGAAAATACTACTGTATGTCTTAATAAAGAATATATAATGACTTTTTTTATCTACAAACAAATCATATAAATACAATATGATAATTTTTTTTCCTTTTTAGACTCGTCCGAAAATCACTTATTTTTGCTTCTTCACTATTAAAAGATGGATGCAATATTGGGGATTCCTAAAATTTCAATGAACTTGAAAAAAATGACTAATCATTACGTATTAATAAAAACCTTGTAGGTATGATCACAGTTTCGTTTTTTAGGGCTTACTCGTAAAAAAAACAAACAGACTAGTCTAAAATTTAGCATGTGACTACATAGCGGCACTTTTGGTAACATAATGAAATAAAATTTTCTTTTTTTTTGTAGTAAACCCTCAAAGTAGGATTAAAAATTTATTTTTTCAAATCTATAATTCTTTACGCATGAACCAAATTTTTTATTAAACTATAAATGAATAATAGTTATATATTTAACATATCCCCTTTATAGATTTGAATAACTCCAGGGAAGCCCTTACATGAATATTTATTTTATAAATGGATGACATAAATTCATTGATATGAAAAATAATCTTAGAAAATTTTAACCAACTTTTAGTACTGTCATTATTTGATGAGGAGTTTTTGATGTTCAAAATGGGCCATAAGTTTAATTAATTTATTACCTAAAAAATGTGCACAAGTTCGAGTATCTCTGAAAGTATATTATTGATCGTAAATACGTGCAAAATCTATTTATGAAAATTGCCAAATAAGGAAACAGTACGTTATATCATATAACTTAATAAATTAATCATTCTTGTTTTTCTCCATTTCAGTCACAGACTTTATATATATCATGGATGATCAAGCAGGGATGGGATTTTTGTAGATCCCTCGGGGAACAAGACTTATTTAATTTCTTAATTAAGCCCCTTGTTAATATCAGCTGCTTGTTATATGATTTTAGGGGAGAAAATATATTTTTGTATACTACATTCATATGCACTTCACGAATTTCATTGTGTGAAAAAAAGTATTGATTATATCAATATAAAGAATGAACTGAACAAAAATACAAAAGAATAAACACCCATTATTATTTTTTAAATCTTTAAAATGTACTACTTTAAAAATTCCATCCCTTTGAGTTAACTGACTTTGAAAATGTATTTTATCATAAACATTAAAATATCATACACATTATGTCTCACTTTGGATACTAGAAATCTCTCATGTATAGATACTTTGATTATGAACCGTAAACTAAATATTTTGTATACAGACAGGGGTAAATTTTCATTTTCGTATAAGTAAAATAGAGCTCTTAAACTTTATATAGAAAACATTTGATAAAATATCAAAAATCTCCAATTACCACTATTTTGAATAAGCTAAATATACGAGTATAAAAGCTTAATTTATTTGTAAGCATGGACAAAAGGTTGATAAGAAATATATTTAAGATTATAAAAGGAAAATCATTTGGTGCTGGTATGCCCATTAACATTATTGATATGATTGTATTTTTTATTGTCAAAAAGTATTCATTGTAATTTGCTAAATAATTAATAAATAGAGTTTTTTTAAATTTTATGACAATCACGACATCATTATTTTAATTCAATTATCTAATAACAGTTCTATTAGTAGTAAATTAGCATAAATGACCCTAAATGTGGAATACCGCATCTTTCACGAATGTACACAAAATGTATTTTTCAAAGGCATTGCATATTATAATTTTTCAACCTTAAAAACTGTATTTGTCAAAATAAAGAAAGGTATTTGCATTTAAATGTTTCTTTTTTAGGGGAGAATCAATGTCAAGTTAGTAATTTTCTTGATCACAAAAATTAGATTAATATTTTCACTCCGACATAAGAATAGTTTTAAATCATAAAACTTCTTCATATTGGAATGAACAATTCTTAAGATTTGAAGATAATAATGGATAATATACACTAGCATCAACAAGCAACCTGAAAAAATTCACAAGAAAAAAATAATCTCGAGAATCAGATTTGATGAAAAAAATCATTAAAGAATTGAATTCAGTACGTAAAGTACTACTAGAACTGAACATAAAAAATTATATGTATTTAAAAAAGAAATGTTTTGGTGACGTGTTTTTTATATACGTGGTATATCAACATAAAAACAATCTTAAAAAATTCAATTAATTGAGGAAATCCCAATACATTTTTTACATTCATAACAATATTTCAAAGATATATTAGAGCTAATTATTGGTATTGTATTCAAATTTGTTGGATGAGTTAAGATACCCAGTAATTATTACAATAATTTGACATCTTTATTTGATTTAAAGGATGTCTTTTTATCCCAATTCTTTGGTGGTGACAATCAATTTAGGCTACTATCAGTGAAATTTGCGACATTTACAAAAGGTTAATATGATTAATTTATTTTCTAGCAAATGAAAATAATTCGTTGAAGAATACTAATACTATCCATACTCGATATTTAGAAAAATAATACTTGCTTGTTTTTGTATTGAAGTCCAGGTATTTCAAAATATTTTTTTTTACAAGGAATAGTTGTACAATGTGTCACAAGAAGCATTATATGTAAAAGGCGTGTCTTTATAATAGTAATGAAATACTCATGTAATACATTCATTAATCATTTTTTCAACTGGTCTTTTTTTAATGAATGTGTTAAATATTTCAAATACTTTCTGCCATTATTTAATTCTTGCAATTCATACACGTACCAAATTGAGAATGATTACAATATGCGTATGAATATTTAAGATTAAAATTTAAAATCTCTAATCTGTAACTGATTTAATGAATGAAAAAGTTTTTGACAAGTTCTGCAGCTGAGTTAGATACTCTAGAAATGAAATAACTTCAATTGTTAAAAAAATGGAAAAAATAATTTTAAAGCTTTTAAAATAAATATACAAAAATACTATATACATTAATGAAATTATGATTTTCATCAATCCCACCATTACTCCTAATTCCGATATAGACTTTACCACTCTAAATCTTCAAATCTATATAATTGTACAACTGTTTTACTTTAAATTACTTTTTCCACAACAAAGATAACTGCCTCGACACAAAGGGGAAAACTATTTAAAGACTTCTTATTATTTTCTTCAAGAACCTTGTTTAAAGAATGAGTCATTTATTCTTTGACATAATCGAATTTTGGATAAAGAGTATAGTTGGACTCTTCTCGACGACACACCACCAGAAATAATTAAGCACGTTGGTATTAAGAGATGGAAGGAGGCCACCGTCTCAAACATCAAGATTTTCTGGCAAAAATATTCCCTTTTCCTTACCTGATAAAGTTACCACCGTTGTAAAATATCATACGACTCTACAGAGCTTCTTTTTTGATCCCAATGTGTTCTTCACAGGCTTTCTGATGAACACATCTCTGACCTTCATTATTTAGCTGGATAGCACATTGAGATGGTTAGGTCAGACTTTATTCTAGTCTTCAAATGGGCACTTAAGTAAGCATTTCTCTTTCTGTTTTTTCTACGAACTACAATTTGACTAAAAAAACAGCCCAAAGTGTGTATGGTCGCATTTCTATTGTATACAGTCTTTAGACCAGCGGTCACCAGTCCTATTCCTGTGGGTATCCGGTATCCTGTTGGCTTCTTGTTAGTCTCCCGCTGGGCCTGTTTTAATAATATTGTATGGTTTTTATTTATTTATTCGTGTATACCTATTTATTTTTTTTAGCTGTAAGCTGTTGAAAGCCTACTGGGAATCTTAAAGTAGCCGTAAGCTTTAAAAAGGTGTCTGACGCCCTACATCAGACAGCAATTAAAATCTTGGTAATGCCCTGCAGGAAGTCCTCATGACTGAGATTGTAAAATTGAAAATTGTTCTTTGTAAAAATTCATAAAATTTCTGAGTAAAATCCCATTGTAAATGGATGTGAATTACTCTTAACAAAAATTTTGTTTAATATTTTTAATCGAAAAAGTACCAAAATTGTGAATTAAAGTTTTTGTATCGAGAAAAAAACTATTCTTGTTCCTTTATACATAAGAAGTATATGCATACTCCTTATATTCCACTCAGTTCAACGCTTGATTTATAAGTCACAGAGTTCTTTCATTCATTTTAAAATAGATGATTTCATAAATCTTTTTAAAAAATCTATCCGGCGGTGAAAGAGAAAGATATTTTAATCAAATTCAATTTCAAAATAATGATATTTTCCTTAACAAAGGGATTTGTCTCACTTCATGTTCTATACTTTAAAAATGAAAAAAAGAAGTTTTTACTTTTGTTACAATATAACATACTTTCAATACTCTGTACTGTAGTGTGTGCTGCAGTACATTTATAAATCAATTGTTGTGGTAATTCTAATTATATACAGTTGCATAACTTACAGGGTATTACAATCGAATTGGGCCACATTTTTCGGTGGATTTTCTTGACAATCGGCTTGAATTTTAGATATACATGTTGAAAGTATGCTCATTTAATGTATTCATCTTTAGCATTAATCAGAGCCTGGATCCGGGTTCGGAAGGAGGAACAGGCGTTGACATGGTAGTTCCTTAGCTTGTTGGTTATTGTCCCCTTTATAGTGTTAATCAAAGAGTCCTTGAGGGCATGATATGTTCGATTTGTTTTAGATTCAACGTAGCCAAAGAAAAAGTAATCCTTCAAATTGAAATCTAGACTGGTAGGGCCATATTTTCTTTCCCATGAAGTCATAGCTGTGCTCACTCAAACACATCAGCGAATTATCGGAGCCTTAACAAGGTGATAAGTCTCACGCAGGCTCTCACTGTCACTTTGCTGGTCCCCAACATCTTAGCAACGGAATTGAAGCTTTTGGATAGGTAATCACCCATCATGGTCTAAATGTTTTGGATGGTTTTGATTTTCATTACTTTTCAGGTCGACTTTTTTTGTGCCTGATGACGGATCAGGGATTATTAGTTTCTAGGAGAGCATTACAAATACTTTTACTGTCCGGATTGAGAAGGCAGTCATATATGAAACCTCCCAAATTTGAAATCTCCATGTTTTTGTGGACAAAAATCTACGTCACAGTACACTCCCTTTCCGACAAACAGTAGGTTTATGAATTCCAACTCAATCTCCATCCTCTCTTTTATATCAGCCGGTTGCATAGAAATATACAGAAATCAAAATTTACTTCATATGATAAACAGCTTATTTCTTATAACTTTTATATTCGGAAATATTTTCAATTTCACGACTGAAAATCACAACAATTTCTATTGAATATCTATAACGAATTATAAATTCATTCTTATGATAAAATTCAATTGACTAGTTGCAGATGTAATGAGAAAATTGTACAAAATGTAGTTTTAAGGTGTTAGATATAAAAATATTTATCATTTGCTGCTAAAGATACGAGTGAACCTAAAAAGCAAAATAACTTGAATTGACTCTATAATTTTTTTATTGAAATAATTGCCTATTGTGGTTTCAAAATATGTACAAAATGTGTAAAGAATGAATTATTAAATATTTTAACAAATTATTTTCCATTATATTCTCATATATATCTTTTATTCAACCACATTTTTTATCATCATTTATAGGTCCATACACTTGGCTCTATTAGTGTATTCAAGTGGAATTTTTCTACTTCATACAACTTCAAAGTTTTATAGTAAAATGAAAATGTAAGTACCTTGCAAGTACGTTTAAAGAGGAAAAAATTACCTATAAAAATATAAATGGAGAAATGTTCATCATTTTTTAATTTTTTATTCTATATTGGTTGTGTTTTTTTTAAATTTTATTTAACATTTACAAAAAATTACACTAAATATGTCATTTTTGTACTTAGTTTTAAACATTTAGTATTAGGTGTAGTAAAATAAAAATTTATTATTTTTAATTGATTTGTTTTATTTCTTATTAATGTTTATCTTCTCAGCTATCAAAACACTGCCCCCTTTTACAACATAATTCGAAGATTTCCATTTTTTTCATTCACATGTTCGACAATTGGCCTTCTGGAACCTGGTTAATCCTTGACATCAACATTACTGGAAAATAATCGCCAAAACCAAAAATGTGAATGACAATTACAATATCAAGACTCTTTTCTCTTTGTGGGTGTCGATCTTTGACTTGCACTCAAACAATAATGAGTCAAATAAATACAAAAACTGTCTTATAAGTTTTTTTGCTATTAAGTCTTATCTTTCTATAACAATCTATCCTATACAGATCATATACAAATGTTAATGCCCACTTATAAATAAAATTAAAGTGTATGTTTTTTAAGGTAATAAACAATACCAGCATAAATTGAGTATTATTGTACAGTAATACCTTGACAAATACGAGTGTTTCCTGGAAGGAAATCGTTAGTCAAATCAATTTATCCCATTAGTGATGAATATCACATCTATTTTGGGCAGGTTAAAAAAAAGAAAACACAAATATATATGGTCTCCCTGATAATTTGAAAAATATTTGAGAGCAGAGTAGCTTAGATGTCCCGCCGTTTCATTTGATCTGCTACAATCAGGTTTGACGAGAAAGGAGAGGGAGAAGTGAATAACCAAGTACATATGAATGAATTAATCCCATGATGATCCTCAATTCTACTCTTTGTCCATCATGGACACGCAGCAGATCTTTAAAGTTACTATTCGTCTTGTATGAGACCACACAAAACATTCAATCAGGTTTTGAATATAATTGAATGTAGTAAAAAAGGACATCACTACTCGGGAGTCGAATAATAATGACAACCCCGAGGAATATAAAATTCATTCTCCAAAAAACCAATTCCAAAAAACGGGTCAGCTAAAAAGTCCACTTAATTTTCATCACTACTATAAGAAATAAATAAAAAAGTCGCACTTAAAGTGCCCTTGCGTCTCGTATCCAACTCTTTGACAGGTTGTATTTAAAAAAAGAAACATGGCATGGCAATGCAAATTCTTTTTTCAGAATCCGGATTGTATGTTCGGGCACTCGTATTAATATTCATAGATTAAAATTATATGATACACAGGTTTGCTATAAAAAGAACCCTACAATTAACGCGGTTACGCTGACAATTTGAAAAATGTTTGGGAAGAGAAAAGCTTCGTTTAAACAAAGTAACTGCAAGCATCCAGGAAATGAAGGATATAAACACAATCCCACTAAATATATAATAATGATATAGGGTGAATGACTTCGATGTTGATCCTCAATATTATTTTTGTTTAATAATCAAGTGGTATTTTTAAGAAAATACAAGTTAATATTAAATGAAATATAAAAAATGCGATATTTTCTATAAATGAACAGAAAAAGTTGTGCTATTTTTTTGTTACTTTTAGTATATAGTATCTTTATCCTTTCTGTACCGAAGAGAACTGAGAGTCCCCCAAGTTTTACCTCACTTTTAGGGATGCAAATATTGTTTTAATTTGATGTGAGTGTACCAACCCCCGATGAGACGACATAATATCAGCTGACAGAGATCTCAACATATTAAAGTGATCCTGAAGGGTTGAAGAAAGAAAATTAATTTGAAAACCGCGCTCTTTTTGTAATTACTTCCTTTAATAATACTTTATTTAATACAGTTTTTTTATTATTCCTGAAGGGATAATAAAAAATATTAAAAAAGTCACAAGTGTGTGAAAGATGAATATTAACTCTCACTAGGATTAAAATTCAGGATCGACACTGGTGTAACCCCTACTTTTATTGTTCGTAGATACGTGTTGGGTTAGTGTATATTTCCTTCATCTTCATTCATACGCTCTTCTACTCCTAAACATTCTTCAAATTGTCATGCTGACCAGGTTAATTTTCATTTTCTTTTAACATAGCGGCCTTTCATATTATTTAAATCTCTGGTGATCTTTGCTCGGTGATACGTTCTAATTTTCAAAATAGAAAGGAATGAAAAAAATAGGTGTGTTTTTTTTTTTAAATTTACGCTCACCATCCTTTAGTCAATATTCAAATCCTTACTAATAATATTCATTAAAACAACAAAGATAACTAAGGAAATCAAATTAATATTTAGCTATGACTCTTCATTTAATGGAAAAATTAAAAAAATGACCATACAGTGTGCAAGATCAAATCCTGGACTTTTTGATTACAAACAAATATTGTACTCTTTTTCAATGATGAAAAAGAATACAATATTAAGACTTTATGACAGACTTCCTTATTACTATATCTTTCTTTTTTTCTAAATGATTTCCTTTGCCTACGACCATGGCCTCCAAGAAGGGTCTAAAGGCGCTACAACACTTCTTGATAAAGATATCAGACATGTCCCCCCACTCCTGTTCGACGGGCATCCAAATTTTGATGATGGAAAGATAAATCTCTTTTTTCGACCATATCCAAAACAGAATAGTCAAGGGGGAACAGTCTGTGGAGGATCGTCTCCAAACAGACGCATGTGAAAAAATTCTGGCTTCTCTTGATACGGTTGGCCTTGGTAGCAGTTGAAACCAGTTGCCGATGTAATCATACATAAGAGGCCTTCCTCAATCCCTTCACATTGTTCCTCACAGTCCAATCACTATCATTGGGAGCCTTGACATGCTGCCTGATTTTTTTATTGTTTATTAACTATAATATTCTCTACTGTTCATAAGACAACCTAGTATTTCAAAATATTCAACCCTAAAGTAATCCAGATTTATTAAGTCTAGTCAAGCATTTTCCCTTGCACACTGTACATTAAACAAATAAGATAATTATTCATTTTTTTTCTCAGAAACTTTAGGTAAACCTTTCATTTCCACTGTTTATTTCATTTTAGACTTGTTTTTAATCTATGTTTTAATTGATAAACTAGAAATTGACACTGGGGTTAGTTTTTTGTGTAACTAAATATATGTCAAGTAAAACTTGATTTCTTTATTTGATGGATATATGTATGAAGAAAAGAGTAACTTTCTTTTTTATACCCTGGGAAGGATTCTTATAATTTTGGCATCAAAAATTTTTTCCTCAACAAATATTTTTTTTCCTCAAAAAAAAAGAAAATCATCAATCAAATGCATTATTTACCTTTTTATTCTATGTCTGTACCGAAGGGCTTAATTAACTATACTTTCTTCTCTGATATTATGGATAAAAAGGATCATACTTTCTCATCCAGAGTGAAATAAAATTTACCAGGAACATGTCACCAGACAACTCTATACGAATTATTTTGTTTGGGTCAGGAAACATTAAAAAAAAACAGGACCTTAAAACAACCGATGTATTATGATAACAATGATAATTGACAATTTATTGGTATAACTACAAAATGGAGACCTAAAACTTGCTACAGCATTTCATTATGATTTTATCCCTTCTATTGTTTTATTTACAAGCTTTTATAACTCAATCAAGTGACAGCTGAAACAAAAATAAACAAGTTTTGTTTTTATCAAATATCTCTAAGTGTAAAAATGTCAGAGTAATAATAAAAAGGCAACCTGTGTCCAATCTCTTCTGCACCAGTGTCAGTAACGAGAAAACTGAACATACCGCTGCCATCTCTATTCGGACTGCTTACAACAGTAAGAATATATTATAGTCTCGCCCTGAAGAAACAAAACTTATGCAATTACAAAAAGGAGGGCTTCTAGTAATGATAAATATTTGTTTGGATATTCGCTAAATTGGTGATAAACTCAATTTATAAAAAGAGTATGTTGATAAGATAAATAATATACAAATGCTTTTATTAATTATTTCTCCCTCACAGCGGTATCTCCCGAACACAAAAATCATCATCAAATAAATATTTCTATTTAGAAAAAGTATTTGTTCAGCAAAATTGTATTTGGCAAGGAGCCTCCGCATGGCTTAAGATGCTTATTTTAATAAATCAAATGTACAGTCAAAGTAAAGTACACCAACTGTATATCAAAAATGTTCAGACCAGATATATAATGTTATGTAGATAAAATTCATCTTTTATTATAATATATGTGCTTAAGATAAAGATTAACGCCCAAAGACAAATATGATAGAGTAGGACTCTTTAGAATATATCTTTTATTTTGATGTCATAATAATGGTTTGCATTCTTTTAAAAATCACTGAGGTATTTGATGAGTAATAACTTACAATAATATGAGTTGCTCATTTTTTTTTCTGTACACCATTTTTTTAAATTTAAGTCGACCAAGCAATAATAATTTAAAACATCATTCCAAAATTTTAAAATTAAAAGAATCTGATATAAAATAGTAACGGGTTTTATATAACAAAGTGAGCACATGTGTGTAAAATAAATAATGTATAACTAATCAAACAATAAAAAGGACAAACGAAGTGGGTAGGAGAAGGGTCATCACGTTAATTTAATTTCCTTATGTTTTTACTAAGGAAGGTATGGGACTAATACTGCTCTGTTTTTGATGATCAATTAAAATTGATACTAGATTATTTATCAAACTACCATACGTTACACCAAAAATCTGTTTGTTTATTGATAACGTAAAAACACAAATGGCCTAGATATAATAGTAATTAGAAAATAATTAGCCGATTCATTTATTCAAATGTTTCTTAGGGAAAATAATAATAAGTCATTCAAATCTCCCGCATAATCAATTTTTGCACAATTAGGTTTCGTGGCGATTCACGACTAAACATAGTTACTAAGATAATATTGGTCTAAAAAAATTCTCTTTTAGAAAAGGAGAACAGATAAAAAAAACCTACGAAGGGTTCAGCTCAATGAATTATTTCCTTCAACAATATAATTTATCACACCAACAGATTAAATTTCCTAGAATTGGTAGAAATCCAAATTATTGCTCAAACGTATAACTATAGCGGGCACTTTTAAAATAGTATTTTTCAAGGGTAAATAGGTTATTTTTTTTTTTACTAATTATATATTTTTAGTAAAGTGTATAGTAGCGATCATTCTTGTTATCATATGATAAGCACATAGTATACTTCATGATCACATAGAACAGTGGTAGGGGAACAAGGGTAAATTACAGGAGTGTCCGCAGGGGGTAGGCAGGATCGGCTGTATCCCTCCCCCAAAAAATTAGATTTTCCAAAAAAAGAAATATTTGAAATTTTTTTATGAATAGCCGTAAATATTTGAAATATTTTGTGAATAGCCTTGAATTTTTTAAATTTAAAAAAAAATTTAAAATTTGAATTATTTTCAACAAAAATTCAAAATATTTAATTTTTCAAAAATTTTTCCGATAAATTAATATTTAAAAAAAAGATTGGTTTAATGGCAACAAATTTATGGACACTAAAACATATAGGTAAGCTTTTAAAATATTATTTATTTCTTTAGGAAATAGTCTTCGGATAAAAATAGTAATTATGAGGATGAAAATAAGATAATGTGTCAAATAAATTTTATTGTTGAGTAGTAAATATTCACTACAAAATTCTAAGATATTTGTTTTTCAAGAACATTTAATTTTTTATTCAAGACAAGTCTTATTACAATAAAATATTACTTTGACAAATTGTACTGTATTGTCCATGTTATCAGCGTAAATAACAATTGAAACTCTATCAAGAATGAAGAATTTTTTTGCAATTATGTTTTAAGAAATGACAACAAACAAATTATATGCAAATGTTTTGTGCTTCTTACAAGAATATCACGACATCCAAACAAAAAAATATTGGGAATGTGGAAGCATGTGTTTCAATAGTTTTGTTTTATTTCATTATTGGAAATAATTACGAACTAATATGAATATTTATCACTTTTTTGTTTTTATAGCAGCAGGACACTTCTTCATGATAATCGGATAATCTTTATATTACATTATAATTGTTATTTGGGAAAACATTTCATGCATCATAAGCAACCTGAAAAAAATAAGAAAATGCTTTTAGGCAGAAGCATTTAAATGAGCATTGTTTTACATGTAAATTATCTACGCAGTCTTTCAACACTGACTCTTGTGATTTCTTGTCAGCCAAAGCAAATACAAACTACATTCAATTAAATAGTTTTGTTTCTGTCTTCGAAATGAAGGTCCAGGAATAGCGATGCACAGGGATCCTCGATTTGTAATAAGGAGAAAAGCAATGAAAGATATCATCCGCGTCGTAATATACAACAGAAATATTTTGATCAATATTGTAAACAACTTCAAGCTGGCATGGGTATCAATGCTCCGTGCGATCTCCACAAGGCCAAAAAACGTACTGAAAAATAATAAACTGTACGTTCTCCATCTTCAATCATCGCCTGGACTGCTAAATTAAATGTAATGAGGGTCATATAAAGTAAAAAGTGTTTACATGTGGTCAATGCAAGTTGTTATTGTTTAAAATTTTCTAGCATATTATGAAGAATAAAAATTATGGAGGCTTAAAATTTTGTGTTTATACTTCCAACTACCTCTGTAAAGCGGCACGGTAATCTTAAAGTGACAGCTTTGTGCAGATGACCCATTAAACCAGGATATGTATTTTGGATCATTTAATAATAGTGGATAAAAGAATATAATGAAAGATACTTTTTACGCCTGTGGAATAATGTGATAACATTAATTCTCAGAGAAAAAGGGAAGGAAATACATGAATGTGGAGAAACATTCATTTATATACATTTTCATTTCTTATTTTCAAACATGAGTGTCTATAACTAAGTATATAGCTGGTAACTCCTTCTTTGTTTTGTACTCAACACTACAGTCTATGACAGTTTAAAAAGTGAATGTATAAAACAAGTTCATCTATGAACCAATGTTGAAGCTGCGTAATAATTTGTGTGACTGCTGGCCGGGGATTACTGGAACACGCTGAATCCAACACTTTTATGTAATGAAATTTCTGCTAATGCTTGGTTTAAGGAAAAAGTATCTAGCACTATTTTTATTCTCTCAAAGATTTTTTTAACGCAATACAAAATGGACATTAAGGAATATTAAACATCCTTCAAAATATTTGGGAACGATTTATACAAATAATAACATTTTTCGGGAAGCTCGTAAGCGTATATACTTAAATAAAGATTTATAGTTCCCATTTAAGCAATCCTAATACGGTGGCTTATATTTACGATAGATAAGAGAGCTATATACCCTGTATATAGCATATTATTAACTTATTTTGAACATACACTTACAGAACATCAGAAAATATATATGTGTATTTATGTGCTTGCGTGTTCTAACTCTATAATTGTCGTTTTCCCCCTCTTAGTTATCTCCATCTAACCCTCCATTAGTTAACATTTTTACAATAACGCTATTAGTGAACTGGAAAAAAAATGTATTTATTTACATGATAAACAGTGGAACAATTTTAAAAATTACGTTATTTAAATTTTATATCATTTTCTCTAAAATTATTTTATACATTTTGCATAAATAATTATAAATTAAATTGCTAAAAATACTTTATGATTATAAGACATCTAAAAATAAATGTTCTTATTTTAAAATAACAGGTTTTTTTTTTGTGCAGCAACATACAAAGTAGAACCATGCCTCATTTCCCAATGGACTCTTCTCTATTATCAGCATAGTTTGTCGTTGAATCTTTAGATCGATTTTTGACGGATTATTGGGAAAAAAGGAAACGTAGAACTAGAAAATCATACTCCACGAAATCCATGAACAACAATATTGACAGTAGGAAAAGTCCAATGGGCAATATGGCATGGCTCTGCTTAGCCCATTGCTCCACCAAAAATCAACCTAATATTAATGACATAAATTTTGGGTTTCAACAAGAATGGAATTTGTTATTTTTTTAGTAAAATTCATTTACATTAATAATTGGTACAATATCAAAATTTTGAAACTACCGTTGTATGCCTCGATCTCATGATGAAAAAATTAAAATCCAAGAAATCAAAAGAAAGCCTTAAAGAACGACTTTTGAGCAAAACAATTAATTTAATTAACTAAACCTCGATTCGTTGAATGCTAAATGTAGGAATACATCTAATACCAATAATATTTTTCCGGTTCCTGTAGTAAAACTAATATCAGTATTTATTGACTTTTTAGACGAAATATATAAACCATTCAGGGAAATTGACAAGTACATACAAAGGTGTCTCCAATATTTTGGTTTGGCTTGGGGTAGTAGGAGAGGGTTAACCCAGAAATTTGATGACAGTTTCCATTGTTGCTATATTAAATAAAGCAATGGACAATTTTTATGACGTAATTTATATACATTTACGTCTCAGGAGGATTTGCCTTGGATAATACTGTTGTGATTACTGCATATAATAGACTCATTCTTGTGCCCCTTTTCGTGACAAATATATCGAAAAGGTATAATAATAAATACCTGCCTTATTCTATATAAATTATGGGGCTAAATTCCTATTTAAAAAAAAACGAAAAACAATTACCTATTTTCTTGAATTAAGTACTCCTTAAATTGAGATATTATAAAAAGGAAAAAATTAATCTATTATAAGTAAAACTAGAACAAAAAAACGTCGAAGAACAAATAGTTGAATGTACAAACAAATAATGAACAAAATGCCGTGGGTACAAAATGTACAACAGACAAAAGGTAGAATAAACCATTTTTATGATGATATTTTGAAACAGAGGAAATTTAATGAACAAAGGAAATGCAAAAACAAAGAAATTCAAAACAATTATATTTTTACGCTTTTGAAAAATTCTACAATTTGATAACACAAAGAAATTAAAAGAAATAAAGACCATAATACTTGAATCCCATAGGAACAAGTCTCTATCCATCAGATAAGCAAGACAGAAATGCCTAAGTTGACAAGAAGAATGCACGCAAAAAACAAACATGGCGGATACAAAAAATGATACGGACAACTCTTTGATTGAGATGAGGATCACCTTATAAGAAGTGGGCCTTGAACTTGTTATGGAATACACCCAAAGAAGCTTTCACGTTTAATTTTAAGAAACATGTTTTACGCACATTCAACGTTATGCCCATTCGACGTTTTGTCTATTCTATATTATAATCATTCCAATTTTTGCATTTTGACTTTTGACGTTAATTCCAATTAATTATTACACAAGGCGAAAACGTTCAAGGTAAATAACTCCAAGGCAAATCCTCCAAGAATCATTAGTTTAGTGTAGTACCGTAATAAATGGGCGAGTACTCCAATGCCACTCAAGCACCAGCTTACTAAACAACACTAGGACGCTAGATAAACATTAAAAAAATGAAATGGGGTTTCCCATTCCATACCCATTAGTAAAAGCTCCCATTTTTATTGGATATTAATGTAACGATTATATATATATATATATATTTATCCATTTATTGAATATTTTTCTTAAACGTGCACAATCATAAGATACATATATTCTGTGTCAAAATAAAAACAGTCTGAAACAACAATATATACATACGCCCACATATTTCTGAAACATATTTGAGTCAATTATAGCTTTTGTATTTTAAATTTGGGATAATTAAATATGCCCAAGAATTTTACCTTTAGTTTCAGATCTACAAATGACTTAAGATATCTATATAGCCCCCGATATGGCCTTACATATAAGACCCTAACAATTTATCATTTTTTTAATGTGACTATCAATTTTGGCTCCTTTGAGTACGATTTGCAGCATACCCAAAGAGTTAATCAAAATACTTTTGTTGATAGAAATTGATGATGATTTGTCGAAGAATACAAAAACAATTTTGAGTAAACTTATTCTAGCCTTTTTTTATGTTGACAAGCCACATGTTTAATGACCGAAATAGTGTTTCATTTATTTCTAGTAGAAAGAAAAATAATTTGTTAAGAATTACTACATTGCAAGATCCTTTACCTTATTCATTGTTAATTTTTAGTAAATTAATACCTTTTTAATTGACAGTATTTACACTATTTTTCCACATGACTATATTTATAAAAGGTATTTTAGGGAAGAGAAAATGTTATAACTTTTTTATACTATTACACGCCTTAACGGTACGTAGACACCTCCCCTAAAGCCACGGAACCCTGAATTAAATGCAGTATCCCGTGTAACATATAACCCTAGACTGATATATATTTTTCAACTAAAATCACATTTTTTTATAACATAAGTTCATAAAACTAAAACAGTCTATAAAAATAACAACACCGATTTAAAAAATGCCATTAAAATAGCCCGTCTTCTTAATGGCTTCAATGTGGAGTAAAACAAATTTTTTATTATGCCGAGTCTTCCTTATACTCTCCATGGTATCACACTCTCCCCTAAAATGAATTGGAGTCTCAGTTGTATCTCCACACAATCTGCATATTACATCTTCCACCATTCCCATTATCTTTAGATGCTTCCTTCAGGGAACATGCCCTGTAATGAAGCCAATTATAATTTTGTATAAATTATCTCCTGTTTTTAATAAGTTTCCATTCCGAAATTGGAGCCTACAAAAATAATTTTGCTTGTCGGCACATCTTGTCTTCTATCCATTCCTGTTTCCATGTTTTCCTTCTGTACTTATTTATCTTGGACAAAACTGCACTTTTGGGAATTTCCACTGCAGATTTTTCAAGCATAGTTCCGCCGTTCTTGGCAAGCGCATCTGCATATTCCTTTCCTGTATAATGCCAATGACCTTATATCCAAATTTTTGTCACATTCCTTTTCAAACTCTTTATCTCTTCTATCAGCCTAGCTTGTTAACCCATGAAAAATCCTTCATTTTTAGCTATAGAACTAATAGCACCTCAACTAATAGGAAAAAGTTTGATATGCATTTGAACAAACTTTTCCATATTATTGAGAGTACCTTTAATGCCTTTAAAATACCCTCTAGTTCTGCTAGAAAAACAGTGTTGCACAATTTTAAGTTGCCACAGCCTTCCATGATACAAGTATTTCCATATGTTATACACCAGCCATATTCAACTCTGTCATCGATTTTTGAACCAACTGTATCAACTTTGAGATCTTTTGAACGAATCGTTCTTCCTTGCTTTTATATTTCAAGTGAAATATTATGACAAGTTTTTTTCCTCAGTAATCTCTATTGGTGCTTCAAAGATATCTAAAATTGATTTAAACTATTCATGCATTAGCCAAGCCCTTCCCTTGGTTTTATTTATAGGGATTCAAATTATATTAGAGTATTCTTCTATTCTCCTACAGATTGCTATTTCTTGTCGTTTTATGCTTAGATGTATGGGTTCTACATTGAGCAAGATTTCCATAGCTATAGTTGGTGTGGATCTCATCACACTAAAAAACAGTAAGCATGTTAATCTATTTATTCTTCTCAACTTCTCAATCTGGAACTTCTTTGTTATTATCCATGGTGCACATAGAAAGAACTATTACTCCATATTATTCTCGTTTTTAATTTATAGTCACTTATTAATCTAATTAAATCTCACATAATACTTTCGAAAGTTGTTGAAATAATTCCCAGAGACGATAAAAAGGATAAAAGGAATAACAATTTAAGAATAACTGGCCAGATCCTCCTGGATGTAGTCCCAGCTCCACTTTAAAAGTAGCTAATCTTAATGCACTCATTGATCTATAAAAAAACTCCTTATTGCACGATTTTTTTTCCTTTGGAGTTAACACTATACATATCATTTCATACAAAAACCCAACTAATAGCTTATTTATTAAATAAACTTATAATTTAAAATTAGCAAAATTGTACAACAATTTTTTTTGAATTGAGGATCGAAAGCAGAATAATTCTTGCCAATGTCCTTGTTCATTTCATTCTCCCCATCCTCTCTCGTTACAGCTGATTCTAGATGAAATAATAAAACATCAAGCCATTTAAGCTAATCTCTTCCAAAACATTATTCATTTTTTCAGGGGATTACTACGAAGTTTGGTATATATATTTCTGGCCTAGGCTACACTAAGTGTTACTAGGTGTAATTTGGCATTTCCTTTGGTAAGTTTGAAATGTTTGTACCATAATTGTACTCTGAATGGTTTGACGTACGACCATCATTTTTGTTATTTACAGGGACTTGAAAAAATTAATTTGGCGAAAAAATTGAATTATGCCGTGAACATTCGTGCGATCATTTTTCACAACTTTCGACGTGGATTATCAGAACAAGATTGCATAGATGAACTTAAATCTTTGTATGGCGATTAAGCACCATCCTATAGCACCGTGAAAAACTGGTTTAATAAATTCAATCGTGGCCGACACTCGCTCAAAGACGAATTCCGTGAAGGTCGTCCAAAAACAAACATTGTGCCAGAGAACATTGATCCCGTGCGTGAAGTGATAACGCTAGGTCGTCATATGACATACCGTGAGATAGATGCATTGTTGGGCATTTTTTCCACCCGAATACATTCAATATTGCAGGTACACCTGGTCATAAAAAAAGGTTGGTTCTCGTTCGATCCTGTAGAATTTGACAATCGCTCAAAAGCAGGCTCGTGCCGATTGGTGCAAAAAAATGTTAAAAAATAGGCATGCTCTCCTTCAAAAGACGTTTAAAAGATTGTCAAAGTTGACGAATCATGGATCTATGCGTATGAGCCCAAAACAAAATAACAATCGACCGTTGGGATCTTCGAAAACGAGCCAAATCCAACGATAGTTGTTCGTGAAAGAAGCACTTCGAAGCCAATGGTCCACTATTTCTTCGGCAAAACATGTCATGTGGCGACTGTTCTACTTGATCATCGTATGACTGTCAATTCTGGGTGGTACATCCCAATTTGTTGGCCTGAAGTGTTCGGAGAAATTTGGAAAAAGAACAACAGAAGACGAATCATTGTAATGTGAGCTCTCACACATTGGTTCAAACCAGCGGCTTTTTGACCGACCAAAACGACACATTGATGGGTGTCCGCCGTACAGCCCAGACTGGGCAACCAATGACTTCTTTTTATTCCCTCACATCCAGAAAAAAATGCATGGTCACAGCTTTACTTCGCCAGAAGATACTGTTGAAGTGTTTCAAAACCATGTTTTGGAGGTTGTCGACAATTAGTTAGAGCGCATGAAATAGTGTATAAATCATGCTGGAAAATACTTTGAAAAACAATAAAACCATTTTAGACGATAAGTATTTTCAATATCAGGCCAGAAATATATATTACGGTCTACGTATGTTGATTTTTGATTTATTTTTTTAATATGCCCAAATTGATTAACATAACTGATTTTTACTCTGTGTTAGAAACATTTTTCTCAATATGAGGCTTACGGATCAAAAGGAGGTTATGAATATCTTATAGGTAGGTTGTATAGAGGTCATAAAAAATGCAAATATATAATCTTATTATGGCACCCTGTGCTAAATATAATTAAATAGAATTCAATTAGTACAAGATTTGCAAGAATCTTGAACTGTAAAAAAGATATCTCATCGATGAGACATATAATATTTGTTTTCTATATTTTCTATAGAAGTTATAGCAAACAGCCGATGCCAATCCCCACAAGTCCATGAGTGCCCATGCAAAATATATTTAGGTTTCACATCGTACGGTTTAGAGAGTTATAAAATAAGTTGGTGGAATGAACCTTGTAGGGTAGAGATACCACTTTTAGCACCAGAAAAAAAAAAAAAAAAAAAAAATCTCCTCCTTTCCAAGACTTTTTTGAACTCTTTTTTTACATTTTTGGACCTAATACAGCAATGATGCCAATCCCTCTATGACACATATGAGTGCATGTCGAGAATAAGGCTTCCAGTGTCTCTTGTCCAAACAACAAGGCCCTCAAAAGCCACTGGCAGCCATCACTCGGACACTATGACAGAGGACTACATCCGCAGCGGGTTCTAGGACTTTTTATCGCCGCCAGGAAGTTATAATTGCCTGTAAGGGTAGCTACATTAATGATTAACAATGCTCACATAAGGGATATCGACTCTTAAGACATGATCTCTTAAAAAAGTGCTTACCTCGTTGGATTTCATCTCTTTTAATGGATCAGTGCTTACATATTTTATTATGTTTTTATTTTCACATTCATACTTATTATTTGATTTTCCATTTAATATTATTAAGTTTCTTGGATAAATTCACTTCTTTATTTATTAAAAACATATATACGTAATATTAACATAATGATTTATGTTCTCTTAATTAAAACAAATGTATCGAAAAATGTTCATAAATGACTTAATATATCCATTCAATGCTACGATATAACTACATAATACTATTTATACTTCTTTTATCTTCGTTTCATTTTCATTCTTCATTTTCACCTACTAAGGTATATTATAAACATAAGATGCAAGTTCCTCTTAATATAGTCCCATATATATATATATATATATAATATTACTCAATAATTTATCTCTTTACTCTACTTTAAGATAAGCTATGGACATGAAAAATTTGAAATATGTAGGCATTTGAGAGTAATGTCTTTTTCATATATTCCCAAACTGGTACACATTGGTTTCAGACATTATTTCGAAATTTAATCATTTTTTTACCTCAACCAATTTTTTTAGTGTCCATCTACAACCGATTTTTTTCTCTATACTAATTTATATGTTGTAAAAAATTGATTTAAAATTGAAAAAATTGCGTTATTGTGCAGATTTCACAATTTTGAAAGAAAAATGACGTCATCAATCATTCATCTATAGATTAGTTCTAGACTGATTTTTAAATGGCTTAATTCCAGAGCGAGCTACTTTAATGTATCGAATTATTTTGCTCCACTAAAAATTAAAATGGTCACCGAATGATCTATAATTTTCAAAGCGAAATCCAACACTAGTTATCCCATCTATTATGCTATATATTAAACTGGTTCTTACCTGAATTCTTTTTGAAATATTAGATGAACATACTCCAAAGATGTACCTTTTGAAAAAAATAAAATAAAGGAATATAAATTTTGAGTCATATTTTTCAATTTTTATATGTTGAACAAAGTATTTAAATGTTTTAAAAATACATAATTTTTAACAAAGTCATCTCATTCTTAGAATAAAATTATCAAAGTAATTCATATTGCATAAAAATTATTATTTTAGTTTAAAAAAATACAATCTTTTTTTTTTTTTTTTTTGTTCTTTTGCCCTAAATTATGATTTCTGATTTAAAAAAAAAGATGAATAAAATATCCCTGTTCCACGTTTAACACACAAAATTAGCTATATAGTTTTAATGTTCTTGTTTTTCAAAAATGGTACAAATATAATTAAAATTATCACAAGAATTACCACCATAGTCTATTAAATTTTTCTAACTTTCAATTGGTACAATTTTTAATGTTATAGCATCAAACTGTGGAAGGCTACAATTAAATAAAGGACATAGTATCTCAAATTTGGTAAGGTTTTGGACAACGACCATAATATAACTGTAGTTTTGACTTTTGAGGGAGGTATTGCCGAACTTTCGTAGCAAAGTAGTTTGTATATTAAGTTACATTGGAGAATGAGAATAATATCTGTTTCCCAAAGTTTGACGGAAAAAGTCAAGTATGAAGAGTAAAACTGCAGTTGCCTGCAGTTATAAGTTGTCGACAAACAGACAAATTTTGGTTTAATTGAATATAAGATAACTACTTTGTTTTTCATGAGCATACCCACACATATTTACTTAATACTTAGATGTCGCCTGCTCAATATTAAAACAATAATAATAACAACTTGAAAAAAGAATTATTATGACGTGATGAGCCAAGGATTACTTTAGTCTCTAGAACGCCAGGTAACTGAGCTTTGGGTCCACACACTCGTTGTAAAATATGAGTTGATTTAATCGTTCTATGATTTAATTCACTTTGACATACCGTTTTTATACCACTCTATACATATATACTTCCGTTTTTTATAAATGTGACGTGCGCACTCGATTGTCTTTTTATTTTTTAGATCACGTTTCTACGCAGTGCTACAATACACTCAAAAATAACTGTACATAATGTCACATTAAATAAAATTGTAATACATCGATTAAATTTTTCAACTTGCTAACATATTATGCCATAGTTTTAATTTGTATAAAAAAATAATAATGTCAATCATGGGGATATTCTCATCCAGCAAATGACTTATTTTATTAAACATAGATCCACAAACATACCCATTAAGGAACTTTTATATGAAAAATAATTACGCTTTAATAGAGAATACGGTAATAAGTTTTAAATCTCTTTGATGATAAACACAATATATTAATAATAATATTAGAGTGGATTAAAAATCATAATTTGATAAATCAAAGATAGGGGCAAAATAAAATTCGGATATGTGGTAATTTGTATTATCATACAAAACTATTCCATGATTCAATTGAAATATTATTAAAACTTTTTTTCGATTTTGTGAAAATAGGTTCCACCAAACAAATTTTCTATTTTTGTAAAAATAATCTGTTATTTTCATTTTGATGTCTCATGAGCAATTTCAATTTTAATATTTATACACTAATAGTAATTAATTAATCATCAACAATACTTAACATATAGTGGCTCCCTATAAAAATAAGTAAAGTAATCCTGTCTATACGATCAATTTAATGGGATTTATCATCTTCACAAAATAAATTAATTTTACTGGTGAATTTATAGGCATTTCAAATTGTTTAATAATATATTTAAAAACTTCTCAAACGTTGTATTTTACACAAAGTATCTTTATACCAATACAAAACTTTTTAAAAATCGAAAAAGCTGATTAAACTACCCTCCAAACGACCCACAATAGTATTTTTGTTGGATAAGAGTAAAGACTAAAAATATTTTTTTTATATAGTTTTATTCTCGAAGAGAGTTTTAATACAAGAGAAAGTTACTCGTTCATTAACTTCAACTTTGATTGATACACATCTTTATGCTTAAGATCATAACAAAGTGTATTATGATCAATTGGAAAAGGTAATTACACAATCCAAGAGACCTTAAAATCCACTGTTTATTTACATAAGGTTTTTTTTTAATGAATGATAATATAATTCAACACTTCTATAAAAGGAACTAATTTTGAACATAGTGAATAGAATACTTAAAAATAGACGACGAAGCATTGTTTCTTTAAAAAAACTATTTAATGAAACTATGATTTGATGTAGCTTATATATACAAACTAGCCTAAGCCTTCACCCCTAAGCCAAACCAAGGAGTTTGTACGAGCCTCATCATTGAGCCAATCCGTAAAAAATATAAGGCTTCCCTTTCCATCAAGCTTTTCCAGAAGATGAAGTTTTTTTCGATCAACCTATCGCCACTTGTAAGAATTATGGCCTTATTTGTACGTGCGGAGTGGAAAACAAATAGGATTTTTGTTATGATTACTTCGATTTTGTTTAAGTTTTTATAGAAATGGGGATGACATCACCAATCAATGAGTCTTGGAGATCGATGTTTGAAAGGAAGCTTTCAAGAGAACAGCAGGTACTTGGCTTATTTTCGGACATTCGTAAAAAAAATTAAAAGAGTGTTCTTCCTCCAAGCCTCAGAAGGAGAAATTTTTTTTTCCCTTCTCTTTGAAATATTCCATCTAGCCGAACCATTTCACATTTTGACTTCCATAGGGGTATCGGAAAGTTTTCTTTTGTCCTTTTTAACATTTCATTAGCAATGGACCACAGACGTTGGACTCTCCTCTTGACTAATTTAAAAAAAAGGTAAATTACTGAATTTTCAATCAAATGAAATCTTCTTTTTTTATATAAGTATTTGATCTCTTTAAATCTTTGTTAGTATGTCAACTGATAAAGATTTTAGATGGGATTAAGTTCCAGGTCCTTTCATTTAATACTTTGGCTGCATGTTTATGTTAATTGTCGTGTTGGTCATTACACGACCCATTTTCAGTAGCCCCTGCCCTGTAGGAAGAAAGTTATCACAGAAGATTTCTCGGATGTTGGAAAGGGCATCCAATCTACTTCGATGCAGAGAGTTTGTCCTTTCTCTTTGACAAAATAATGTTTTCCCCAACATTTTTGATAATTGGTAGTTTTTCCTTTGGGTTATACCGTCTAGTCAATTCGAATCTCAATATTTTGAATCTTAAACTTCAACAAGATTTAATTTATTAATTAACAATATATTTTCAACAAAATTGATAATTTAAATAAATGTGCGTCTGAGCTCTTATCATCATTAATGTAGCTGCCCTTAGCGAAAATGATGCTTTCCAGGTGGCCAAGGAAGTCATGGCACCGTAAGAGATGTAACCCTCTGTTATAGTGACCCAGTGACAGGTTAAAGTGGTTTTTAGGGCCTTGGAGTTTATATGATGGACAATGCAAGCCTTCCCCTCAACATGCACCCAAAAACTGTAGTCCAGGCGATCGGTATCAGGACTGTAGAGGACCTCCTTTCGGATGCATGTCGAAGGAGATGGCATCAGCGCTGTAAATGGATAAAATGTCAAAAAAGTTTTCAAAAGAACTTTAAAGTCTCATTCAAAAAAGTATTGCAACAGATTAGACGCAGTTTGACCATTTTGACGTATTCCTTCTTCCTTCCAACGTCTTGAACTTGCTGAAGGCCTAACCGGTGGTCCTAAAGGCACTCAACTACTTGGAGTGCACGAATGAAAATTTGCTAATCACGTTCAAGTGTCATTTTCTTGACTTATACATAAGCTAGAAAGCTCAGATTTGTTTTGTTTTATAACTAATTATTTATGCTTTAATATATCGAATTATAAATTAATTTTAAGTACTCAACCTTCATTCCTTATTGAATTAGTAAGTGTTCAGATTTCAATGGTCTATCTGGTACTTAGCATCTTTCTCATTTTCACACTTTTTTCATAAAATTTCTCTCACATTTAAAATAAACAAACCATTAAAATTATGGTTTGTTCTTTTCTTTATTAGTGGGAAAACTTACAACATCGGCAAGGGTTAATGTACTTATTTTTTCCACTGTAGGATACACTACTTGTAGAACAATTTAGTAATAGCTAATAAATGCATTTAATATTATCTATGTATAATATCCTTTTTAAGGTTCAATGAATAAAAGTAAAGTAGATCTTTAAAGTAATGCATTTGGACCATGTTATGAACCGTTTTGAAGTAGTTTTAATGGCCGTAAGTAAAGTGAATGAATGCAATTTACACATCATTTAAGATACATATCATAAATTACATTTCAACTACAGAACAATACTTACTTGGACTGAGAATAGATTCTGGAAACAACTTTTCTCATGAAAATAAAATAAAATGAGACTGTTAAACAAAAAATCCTTGCTTTTCCAGCTAAATATTAGGATTACATAAAAGAGTATGTTTTTTGGAAATATAAATTTGATAAAAAACCTTTCAAAAAGGTTTTTATCTAATCATAAAATATTATTGAATATTATGACATTTTTGTTTCTTTAAATATATTGATTAATAAATATTCACGGGTTGTTGCATGGTTATTTAGTGATTTTTTTCATTCAACACTCATTGGTATTAATATAAATATGTAAAAATATATATATACTTTCCAATTTTAAAATAAGACTAAATTATGTTAAAAAAATAACTTTAATCTTAAATAAAACCAAGTTTGATAATATAAAGCATACATTTTAGTCAATGTAACCCTCCTTGACATCCAAAGGGCCAAACTAAATGGATTTGTACGCATTTGTGGCCTTGCTTTTGTTGAAAATAGTTTGAGGGTCGTTCAAGCTTTGTAAAACTTTTGGTACTCCATATTAGTCCGTATTAATTTAAAATCCTTATGGAGTAAGATCTTCAATTTTTGGAGGCTATAATTTCTTTTTCTTGAATCTTTGCTTTGTAAACTTTTCTAAAGTTTGATCTTCTATAAATTGTTTATAAAAATACTCAAATGTGCTCAACAATCATTTTTCTAGGCAATCCAATGCATAAATCTCAAATTGTCTTTCACATCTCTCCACCATTCATTGATGATGTAAAAACAATTATATTGTAAAATATCTTTAAATTTGATGATTAATTATAGGAAGATAATTATGAAACGCTAAGAATTCTTTAAATATTATTCACTTTGAAAATACCAAACGGAATGTAATTAATATTTTACATATTTGTTACGGCAGCAAAAGCTTCTGCTTATTTTTTCCCATAACATGGTGGAGCAGAGGATTTGTTAAAATAGAAACGTAGATTTGTAAGAATTTTTCATGATAAAATTTTATTTTAGTTTCTTAATCTATATTGATAAAGAATGGTCTATTTGTATAAATATCTGAATGTATGTATACATGAAAACGAATCACCGGATACACCGCACATAGTCATCCATGACGTAAATCATAGACAAATTTTGATCTACAAAATAACAATGTAGCAGTATAGTATTAACAAAGTATGCCTGACGTTTGCATATATCATCCAACTTGTATAAAGGATGATGCCCAATATGTAGTTTAACATATCAATATTTTTGAAATAAAAAATAATAATGCAGCCATTGAACGGAAATATTGTAGGCGTGTACTGTACATAGAGAGTATTGTTTCTTTTTGTTATTGTTTTCTTATGTATATCATTAATTCATAATTTATGTGCATTTTTAGTATATGTTAACATTTGAATTAAATATGTATAAATGCTGGTTATTTCTAATGAATTTTCTTCGTTTCTATGAGTAATCACTCTTAAGATTAATACTACTCATCAGTCTTCCAAACAAATTTAAAAAAAATCCTCAAACTCTTAATATTATATTTTAGAGATGACTTTATATAAATATTGATAAGTTTTTTTCTTAGCAATTGATTGCTATTTATGTGTTCTACAACTTTGCTCATAGAAAAGATGTAGAAAATGACTCTGAATAATAGAGATGAGTAAATAGTAAACGTTATCCACGTTGGTAAAAATAACTTTGTTAGTTTTAAAAGTTATTTTAAATAGTAATAAAGAAAATAATGTTTTAGCGGGCATACCCTTTAAATTTGAATAATATAACTAATGTATGTACAAAAAAACTATTTAAAAGAAGCAATTATTTTTTTAAATCACACAAGTACTTTTAATTCAATGTCTTTGCCAATAAAGACCTTTTTTTAAAACATTCAAGTACACTACATTTGAATGATTAAAATTTGCAAAAAATAAAAGACCACTAAGGTTACAGTGTGAAGACACTCAATTCGTAGCGGCATGACTAAATTACAAAAGACGTGACTCATATTAAATCAAGTAAAGACTACTCAAAACAAATCTGTCATAATTTTAAATACTATATTTAGCCATTTTTTTAAATATTAATATGTCCCCCATCATAAATAATGACAGTCTCAACACGCCACAGACAGAATAAAAGCTTTTGACGACAAAGGCCGTACCAACGGCGTACCACACCGTCATGATGGCAGCTCGTAGCGAATATAAATTAGTATGAAAATTTGAACAGGTGCGGCAAAATAAGACGCCCGAAACTCCAAATTCCTGGGGGTTGAAGGGAGTGCTGGAGGAATCACACATGGAGTGGGCAGTAGTAAAGGAATTTTTCATGTGGTAGGCGTACCAACAGTCTCTGCAGCCTTTTCGACATGGAAATGCCACGGAGAAGATTTTTTTATTTTTATGGTTGCTCCGAATTTTTGACACATAGATACATAGAACAAAACAAAACTTGTTTATTGTTGTGTCAGCTGTCGTTTGGTTGCATAATAAAATATTGAACTTTAAAATAACATTGATAAAATTTTAATTAAATACTACTGAAAATTTTGAAACGCATTCTTTAAAATATTTAAGGTTTTGATTAACTTTTTATATCATTGAAAAAAAAACAACAACAACTGAACACCCCTTTAAATTTTACGCCATGGATATATTCGTGATTTTATTGAGTTGAAACTGGTTTATACTTCGGGACAAGGGTCTGGACTAGTTATAAACAAAACTCCAGCAAAATCTAAATAGCAACAGTGAAAAAACAGCCGATAATATGAAGATACGTCGATTCGCAATTTTGGAACATTCAGAGCGCGGAAAAACTCCCACTGAAATTGCTAAGGTTCTGAACTGCAGCTGCACCACCGTCTACTGCGTGGTAGCCAAAGGGACTTCTGAGGCGACCACAAGATCTTAGTCAAGGCCCCGAATATCGGACGAAATGGTTGCTGCCGTGAAAAAATCTGTCGAGGACACGAGAGGCAAGGTCACCATCAGCGGCCTCTCCAGGGACTTCAACGTCAGCAGAAAGACCATGGACCGGCTAATTAAGAATGATCTCGGCCTTAAGGTCTACAAGAGAACCCCTCGTCAAACTCCCTAGGCGTAAAATCTAAAGGAGTGTTCAGTTTTAGACGCGCACACCTGTAGTACAAATTTTAACAGTTTCATTGAAAGTGTTTATTTTTTTGTGAAAAAAATAATAATGGAAAATATTGGCTATGTTAAAAAATATGAATACATTTTGACGTTATATTACTCTCCTGTAAATCGCAATTTCTTATGAGATTTTTTTTTTTTTTTTTGAGTGTAGTGTGTATATCGATTTATTCAGTCCAGGTTCATAAATATTACATTATTTAAAATTCAAACGAAAATATGAGCATATAGTAAGAATAAATTATAAATATGATCATAGCATTTTAAAAATGATTAAAAAACAATATTGCACATGCAGCGCGTGAACATAAGAACCATTGGTAAACATCTTTTTTGAAGGCGTGTTTTTTCTTTCCACTCCATTAGATTCCTTGCTCCCTTTTTTTCCTTCATTCAATATATTGTTCACTATAAGATATAACATACAATCGATCAACTCTCTTGACGTCTCGATACGGGAATTTATTTCATTTATTTAATTCAATAATAATAAAGAAGAGTCGTCTCGAATCTCTCTGGTCTAGAGAATTCCCCGGTACGTCGGTAATCTTTATACGGATTTATCGAGACTAGTCTTCCCTAAAATTGTCTAAACGGAGATTGATTTCCCTATTAGTTAGACTATTCATAACGTCAAGAAGGTCAGTTTTTACGATATTGGCATCGAGACGAGCGTCAAAAAGATAGTGGAATGACACACACAGCGATGGTTGTACAGTCATTTTTGGACACAAACATTCCCCTCGGGCCGAAAACAATGAATCCATAATAACCAACAGATGCCAACCAGTTTAAGTTACCCTTCTGGCTGTATGTCGAGGCCAGGGCCTGCCAAACAAAGACAACGAAACTCAAAGCTCTCAAGGCTTTCAATTATGAGGATTTGAACTCCATGAGCTCCAATTACATTAATACCACATGTTAACGCTTCCATCGTGCATATAGGCCATTAACCAAGTCAATGGAAGCTACATTGAAGATTATAAATGGTACAACTTATGTGACCATATGTCCAAAGTTCAAATAATGTAGCTCCCCTATATCAGAAATTAAACTTGTTAAAATTTTAGATTCAAAATGTTTAGTTGTCAATTAAGCATCTGGTCGTTCTGATGTACTTAATATATTTAAAGCTATTTGCACTTAACTTGATTTTTATAGGAAATTGGGGAGTAGTCAATAGTAAAACATAAAATTAATCTTTGGTCTACATTGAAGTTGGAGAAGGGTATCTAAGAAATATTGCGAGTTACTTGAGAAATCTTAGAACAATTAAATTGTTTTATAACTCAACCACTTCATAATCAAGACATATTTTAGATTATTTAGATATTTTCTCCCATTATAAAAATTCCTAAGTTTTTCCATAGATAGGAGTATTCGAACATCATTTCAACTTGCCATACTACTCTAAAAAAGTCAAAAAATAAGTTTTGAGGCTTAGTAAGAAATATCGACAATTTTTTTTTTTTTTTTTTTTTTTTTTTTCAAAACCAACATTCAAATAATAGATTTCAAATAAAAATGATTTGAAATAGTATGTAAAAACCGTTCCAAAGCCAGGCAGAGAGCTAAAAACTATACCTCAGTCGTAGAGAACCAAATGTACATAGGTCATCAAAAATCTAAGGGGTAGTTAGATTGTTAAAGTTTATTGTTATTCATCGCAGAAATAATATATGTGATATAGCTTATTCAAATACTAAGGTCAAGAACATGACTAAAACATTGGAGTATTTATGCAACTACAGAAGATTCTGATTTATAGTAATGCAATAAAATTATTATCAACATTTTTTTTTTTTTTTCATTTTTTTACATCTCATAAATTTTAGAAGACGAAATAGCAGAACATCTTCTTATGAGATAGACTACACATTGCATATATATTTTTCCATTTACTTAGGTGGACCAGAAATTGCACGTGCTCTTTATAAGCATGTACTACTTGTTTCACCTACTCATTTCCAAGTTTGACACTCGTTGACTTTGTCTCTTTTAGCATGATGTGTGTATGTTTCTCACTTTCTTCTTCTTTTTTTTCAATTTTTCATAGACTTATGTAATTATATATAGTGCATTTTCCTAATCGAAAATGAACCAAATGCTTAATAATAATACATTTATTTTCAATATTTATAAATTGTTTTCAATTTATATATAAGATATAATAGAAAAGTATATACTTTAAATTAAGGTCATTTTCATGTTTCACGATGTAAAAGCAGTCAGAAATAAATCATTTCAACCATGGACAAATAAAGTTGATTTTTTTATTGGTGTAATTTACAAACTCATTACAGAAATAATTTCTAATTTATATATACATAAATTATCTAAATAACCCATGGGTCATATTTAAGTTTACAATTAAAGAAATGCTCATAGCTCGAGCTTTAATAGGATTTTTTTTTAAAGTGAGGTTGCATTATATTGTAATAACTATGTACAATAGTTTGTTTTTAGCAATATTGGCTACGATGAAATCGAATCCAAGAGAGTTCTTATACTTCAAATACTCATACACCATAACATCCCAACCCAGATTGCCAATGACTTCAGTATTAGCCGGACGGCTATGTATGCCGTGAAAAAGCGATTTGAAACCCAAGGACCAGTTGTTAGACAGTTTGGGGAAGGTTAGACACGTATAGTAAGAACAAAGACAATAATTATACGTGTTAAAAACGGCCTTGTAGGATATCCAGTGAGGACAATTCGCAGCATGCGCAAGAAGATGAATGCAAGAGAGATTACGCTTCGAAGGATCATTAAAGATAACAACATGGCAAAATAAATGGCAAGGAGGTAGAAAAAATCTCACAACGATGACCATAAAGGAGAAGAACCATGCGTATTTTGAATGTGTCCAAGAAAATGTGGCCTTTGAGCGTTCTCGATCTTCATCCTTTGGAAGATTTCATCTAGGAAAAGATCCAAGGGATCTGCCTACAACATGCCATTAAGGCTAAATGGGCTAAACTTTTAGAAAAATACATACGTAAGCTTTGTGTGCCTTCAAAACGAGGGTGGAGGCCACCATTGAGGCTGAAGAAGGCTATATTGAATAAAAGATATCAATATCTGTTATAATTTATGTGAAAAAGAATTAATTTTGTTTTCACTGTATTCTCAATCTAATTTTAAAAGAAGTTTCAAAACAATTTTCAGTATAATCTTAAAGATGACGCATGGGATATATGATCTAAGTAACTTTGTTAATATCAATTACAAAATTGTGTTTAAGTATTCAAATAATTGTTTTTTGTAATGGGAAATTACTTTTTCCTTTAAAAGTATGTATAAAAAAATACAACCATTTGCACATTTAGATGTATTTGAGGAAAAAATGAAAAAAAACCACAATATAAAACATTTAATTTGCAAATCCGTAAACTATGTTGTCTATCTCTATGTAGTTTTGTATTCATATGTAAATACATGTTTTTATACAAAATACTTTTTGAATTATTCCCATTGCCAAATTTTTACATTGTGAGTAATACAAAGTACATTTATAGTTTTAAAACGTTATTTTTAATATGTTATATGGGGCGAGACTAAACAAAAACAAAATTTGCACTCTTAATTCTGCAAATATTAAGGTAATAGTTTTTACTAGCATACCAAAAGTACATACATAGGTAATTTCACAAAAAAAAATTGCAAGGGAACGGATTTAATTTAATTTTAATTAATAATATAATTTATAGTTTTTATACTTTATTGGATTTGTAACTGAATTAAAACCAAATTATTTTTTTAATGAATTTTAAATTAATTATAGTACATTGTTAACCAAAGGAACATTAGGCCTATAAAATACTTCATTATTAAGATATTGAATCGCTAAACAATGTTTTTAAATTTTTTAATAAAAAAATTAATTAAAACATGAGTTCGTTTATTTTCAGACGGAGTTACATTGCTTTAGTATAAGTTAACATTATAGTGTTACAATTATTCCATCTGATGTAAGAGCTTTCTTTTAAGTCCATATACATTCAGTATATTTTCTTTTCTGAGAACGACCCAGTATCAAACCTACGCACATTGAGTCTCTAGAGAATACTTTCTGTCGAGCGCGTTGTCCATGACCTTAGTTTTGACCTAAATATTTTAAAGTCCATCATTACTTTTAAATTTTAATTTTTTTAAGATACGAAACTCATATATCTTTAAAATGAGACATGACATAAAAACTTAATTGTGTTATTTATAAAGATTTATATACATCATTTATACTAGAGTTGGTTAGACTGCCACTACCCGGATATTTAGAAATTAAATTTTGATTCTGAAGTCTTTTTGTTCATTTAAAAGAAAAAGTAATGAATTATTCTCGTCGTATTTTGTTGTGTAGCTTTGAACACTTTTTTGTAAGGTTTCGATAATAATAAAAAAATATTCAAGTTGAATTGTAGTAAATTTGAGTTAATTATGTTTTGTTAATAAAATTTATCATGGAATGACTATACACATATTTATATATATTTTTTCTAAGATAGTAAGTACTGTTTTTGGTCAAAACTAGCATTCATATATAATATCTTTATCGATTGAAATAGTGGTTTAATCTTCATACAAATTATGTCAATGGAAAAAGGTACATGCTTTTATTTTAAATTAATAAATTTGTGCATAAAACTCATTGAGAGATATGAACTTGTCTAAGCATCTAGTTCTAAATTTTTACGTATAAACTTTTTGAAGATCTAGAAAAAAAAGTTATTAAGCAAAATAGATTTGAATTCGACCAAAAAACATTTAGCAATAAGTATGACTTGTTATTTGGCGTTGGGTAGGAAGATACTGATTTTTAGAAAAATAATTAAAAACACTTGAATATGAGCTCTAATCGTCGAATGGGTTTCAAGATAAACCCTTACAAATTACAATCTCATTTAGTCTAAACCAATATCCTACTCAAGATAGGTTACTTCAGAAGGTCTTCTAGAAGACAGGGGTGTAAATATATAACACCTTGATATATGACACTGATAAAAAATAACCTAATTGGACCTTGTTGATATGATTAAATACACATTTATTGTATATATTTACCCTAGGAATTGACGGCAATGTAAAGTAGACAGTCTTTTAATGACTTGCTTTTCTTGATTTGGTTTTCTATATCATTTTGAATTAAAAGGAATCTATATATATAAGAATATATTCACATAATTTATATATTTGTAGAATAAATTATAAACTATTGTCAAAAGAACATCAGTTTACATTATATATGGGGAATTACATAACTGAAGAAAAGTAAATAAAAACTTTATCCCGGAGCGTATAAAACATTAAAATAAATTATTGGAAAGTGATTACTCTCACACTCAAGAAGTTAAAATCATTAAAAGTACAGGTAGGTAGGCTTAGAAATAAAGAAGTGAATAAATGTCATAGTTATGAAACTTACTAAAAGTGCCTTACTAAAAACATAAATTAACATTTTAACCAAGACATAACAACCATAAAAGTATCAATAATAATTTACTAATTACGGCATAACAAAGATAAATAAAGTAAATACTTAAAAAAACACTTTTCAACTTTTGACGCATATCTCTCTTCAAAAAAATGTCATATTGCATGACGATCCTTCTGAATGTAGAAAAGTAATGCTGGGAATATGATATACATATTTTTTGTTGCCCATTAAGGCATTTTGTTCTATTATACAATTTTCTAATACAGATTACATTCATATAATAATTTAGCAATTAAAGTAATCATGTATTAAAATTCAGATTTACCTTTCACTCACCAAAAACCATCTATAGCTCCATAACAGTAAAATTTTAATCAACAAATAATCCCATTTAAAGTCCTAAACTAAATCTTATTATAGCTAAAACGCTACCAAAGATATCGTTTCTTGCAGTGCGCAATTTTTATATTATATACTGACCCTTTGTAATTACTGCATCGATTTTTCCGTCGTTTGCTGTTGATAAAAAATCATTCTTCGAAAGTTGGAGGCCAAATCCCTCCTCAATGATGATTTGTACGCCACTGTAGATTTCCGTTAATCTGCTGCATTTCCATTATCTTATTAAACCAAAGAAAACTCAATATAACTGCCCTTCTTTGTAGTATTTTCCGGTCGTTACAAGAGTACACGAAAATACTCTGTACTTAAACCATTTCTCAGGAGCGGTTAGATACCTATTTTGAATGGTGTTGATTCTTTGCTGTGGAGATCTTAGGATTTTACAACGGATTAAACAAGCAATGAAAATAATTAGTGTAGGTTGTGTTATACAACTTCTTAGCTAACAGGCGTAGAGAGTACTGATCTTGATTTAAAAAGAAGTAATTCCGCTCTACTGGTAAAAAATGTTCTAAGACGGACCTATAAAAGGAAAAATCCATCTGATTTACGAGGGAATTTGACTTTTTTAAATCTGCGGCTACTTTTAATGTAAAATCTCCATTCAAATTATAGCTAATACGATTTTTCAGAGGTATTTCCCATGCAAAGGAGACTTCAAGGTTTTTGATTACTTCCAAGATCCATCAGAAAATGCTTTGAGTCTAGCCCAAAAATCTACCCAGTTTTTTGAAGGCTTTGGATAGGTCCGAATATGTGCAGTCAGTATATTTTAATCCTTTTATAACCAGAAAATGGTTCGCTTTGGCGATTCGAAATTGTTTTGCGTCCCACAATTTTCTGATCAAGAAGGAATCGAGTCATTTCTAAAAATAAGCGAATGATATCACGTTTAGGCCAGCATATTTTATTAAATTTTGTATTCTTTGAGTTGATATTTTTTTTTCTTCAATATTTCATGGAAAGATAATTCAAATATATTAATCTCAGACGCTATATTAAGAAAGTAAGGAAATATTCGCAATATGTGAGTGATTTTGGGTACAATGTACGTGTTCCAAGCGCTTATTCTATCCCATGTCCATAAATTTACATAAGAGTAGTGAATTAAAGATATTTTTATCCTTGAAATCCACATCCATTAACGATAGCTCTAGGTCACTTTCTATATATGTATGTTTGTCGGGTAAAAAAAACCAGTTTATTAGCTTTTGTTTTAAATATTCATACTGTGATTATGTAAAACTTTATCAAAGATGTTTATACGATTTAAAATAATGTATGTAAAAATCTTGTAAAGACAGTCTTCACAGTTTGATTTATTATGATTTATTTATAAGACATATATTCAGAAAAATATCCGACTCTCATTATCTTTTCATAAAATTGTAATAATAGCAGCATTTTTAAATTATATCTTTAAAAGAAAAATTAAAAGCCTAAACCAGATGGTCCATGAGTTTCATTAGATTTACTGTTTTCTCTCACCGTCATGATTTCTTGTATTGTTAAATGTTCCTCGATGAAATTATTATTATTCGGAGGAATTTGTGAACTCTACAGTCCGAATTACATATCAGTTATTCACCAAAGTATGCAGATCAACGGATACACCTAGAACCTTTTTTTTTTTATTTACTATATATTTTTTTAATTATATGTAAGTACGTACACACACTATAAATCAAATATCTCACGTTAAGACATAGATCAAGTAGATTTATTTCGTAATTGATCAATTATATTTAAAATAGTACATGTATCTGTTAAATAATGGTTTATGTGCATAACTATATTATAAAATTACTAATATTTATAATTAAAAGAGACCGGTAATCTAGTTCAACAGCTTCAATATGTTTAATATTATTTACTCAAGAGCATTTCTTCAGTGCTGTACAGTCGAAGCATTGATACAGCTCATAGAAAAAGGTTTGTATTTCTATACATACTTCTGTAGGATCTTCAGATATTACTCCATTAGCTTGCAGGATTAAAAATCCTTACTTTTTTTTTTCCCCCTCATCATACCACATTGTTGCTTTGATTTAGATAAGTCTTCGATGAAGTTCATTTTTATTCTGGTTCTAAATACTAGGTCAGAAACTCGAAAGATTTGATCCATTTTGAATTTCTTTTCACGATACGAAATGTCCTCTTTATTTATATTTTCAATGATATCAATTTTCCAACTCCTATTGGCGGCTTCTCGGTCTTCAGCTTCTCTGCATATACCTTTGATATCGTCTTTTGAACTTCATAGAAGACTTGCATCCTGTTTCGACATTACACCCCGTGGTCGTAATTATTTGCACGATCTCATCATTGACTTTGGGTAGATCTAATAGCGATGATTTGAGTTTCCAAGCTTTTTTATCTCTATGATTTGGGAAATGTATCAAATTAATTTTAATATAGAGTCCCTTGTGGTCGGATATTTTGGTATCGATTGCTTTATATGACTTAACAAATTTGTTTTGAATACCAGTGAAAAGAAAAAGGTCAATTCTTGAGGACACAGGCTTGTAGGATTTTTCTGAAAAGAAGAAAGTATGGCTATAATCTTTTACAATTTCAACTGTGTCATAGAGATCATATAATTTAATGATGGAGAAAAGTAAATTCTTTCTGTGGTCATTCGAACCTTCCGTAAGGATTTGTAGAGTCCCTGTTAGTGTCCAGATTTATATTAAAATCTCCTCTCATAATTGTTGGCCTGTGAGCCAACAATTAATAAAAAAAATTATTCTATGAAAATCAGGATTATCCAAATTTGGTCCATAAATTCCTGGAATATCAATATATTCCTCGACTTTCTAGTGAAGTTTTTCTCAATGAAAAAACAAAACAAAATCATGGTTTAATTATTCTAAGATTGTGATTTGTCATTTTCATGTTCAATGACAAGAACTTTTGAAGTAATACCACAAAAGGGTATTCAACGAATGAATGCCGATCACTATTAAAGAGCTTTCCACAGTCTTTGGAAGCTTTGTTTTCTTGTTGCAATGGTTTGACAGGAACAGTGGTTGAGAAAAATGCATAATAACATTCACAGGCTGGCAACTGATATTATTATAATTATTTTACACTCACCAACGTGTATTTCTTATTTACGTCTCTATATGTAAATAAGTGTAGATGAAGCAAAAAAGGCAGTTCCTTGTAATATCTATGCAAATACTTATTTTGATGATTGCATTGCTTTATGTCCTGAGTTGAAGGAATTATATTTATGTTGAATGGGGTAATGCCCAGACATTGCAAATATAAGTGCACAATTTAGGCCTTAAAATGGTCGGGGAAAAAAATACAAAACCATTTAAATCTAATGTGCACTGCACTTATGTATAAAAAATTGTTTCAACAAAATAAAATTTAATTCAAATTATCATCTACAGTAAGTAAGCTGCCCATTTGTTGGTAAAAACCACAATTTGATTATAGATCAATAATTTTATATAACATGAGGGAATTCAATTTTTTTAAACGAATTTTTAAAATGTATTAAAAAATGAAGCCTTCAAATAGATAAACATATGTAATATTGAAATCCAAGCGAGGGGGAAGCAAGATCAAAGATTATTAACTTTAAATATTGACATCCCTAGAATGATTTGGTAATATTAGAAATATTCTATATTTAGGGATATATTTTATAATAGTTTAATTCTATTATTTTTGCTTATAAAATCACATTTTACTTTTCTATGGTTCTGTCATGGTGTTATATTTGTCTATAATAACAATGCCAGAAGCATAAGTTTTTGTGTATCACATCAAACAACATTTAAATTAAAAATAACTTGTTAATTAATATACTGGTATATCCTAAATAATGTAACAAAATAAAAACTAAATTAAACTTAGATAACTCATACAGGGTTTAGATATATCATTGTAAAGAATTTCTTTCCAACTAATTGATCAAAGGTCCACAATGTTTGCTTAAAACAATTTTGTTTACCTTCATTTACGAAAAAAAAAACGATGAACAAAGGCAATGAATCCCTTAGTTTGTTAATGTGTGGCATACCTACCCGTATAGTTTTTACTTATGTCAGTTTTTTTTCTTTGGAGGACATATTCAATCCAAAAAACGATGGGGGTTTGATTAAAAAAGGATCGAATATGCCCTAAAGGATTTATTCAGAGCAAAAATTGGAATCAGTGATTGTATAAGGTTCCAAAAGCCGGTCCAGTAAGACACTCATTTTAATTGTGTCCTCAGGGATCAAAATTTAATGCATTGAGTGCCTGGACCCCATCCTGGTTAAAGTTATCTATCCGTAGGCCAATTTCCATATAAGGAAATATACTTAGACCAGTGCTTCTTAACCGTTTGACTTGTTCGCACTCCATTTAATTCACTAATGAAAATCAATATTTATATCATAACATGTAAATAACAAAACCTCTATATATTTTATTTTAATTTTTTTATATAACTGACATGGTGTGATGTGAATTATTATGACTGAGCGCCAAACTCAGACACTTTGTTGCTTTCTATTTATGATGGCATCAAATCTTGGTGTCTTGGTGCTGAGTGCCACTCGCATATCGTGTTGAGGATCCAGCCGATTTCTGCTCTTGATTTTGATGTGAAGCTATGTCAGTTATGGTAATCTGGTCTATCGCTGGCGGTTACATCTACAGTGACATGCGCGCGCACAGAACACTGCAGAAGCTAATATGCTACACAATTACTTCCTGATTTCCAGAATTTTTCAGCTTTTTTCGGTTACCCTACTACATTGTAATAATTGTACATTTTCCCCAGGGTATCCTCGTACCCCCTAAGAAGCATTCCCTCCCCCCTGGTTAAGAAAGACTGACTCAGACCTATGAACAAGATGGTGGTCCTTCTAACACATCCAATATGATACAAAAGTGGTGTGACTCTCATTTACCTAGCTTTTTCAGCAACAACCTTTAGCATCTATCCAGTGCAGATTTGAATCTAGTAGCTTTTGGAATCTGGTCCTTTTTAGAGTACAGAGTATGCAAGAAGCTCCATTCAAAATGACATGTACTAAAATCCTCTCTAATTAGGGATTTGTGAAAAATTCCTAAGGAGGTGTGTTGTTTATAGTGATGCCTTACTTGACAACCCAAGGCTATAATTTCTGAAAAAGTAAACCATTTTGGATAATTTTTTTATCACTCATTGACATGATATCCAGTAAATTCTTAGACTATTTATATACGTTTATTCATATAATTGTACGAAGAGTCTAAACTGAATCTGCTAAATTTTATGGTATAATATGTATATACATATAATTTTATTGCCTTTTTTTATTCAGTAGGTATTTTTAACTTTCACGAAATACCAAACCTGGTTTAAGCCTTCACTTTTTCACTTTCCCTTCCCTAACCGCTTGATACATGTTTTACTACATATACAATATTCATAATCTATATACGAGTTATATTTTAGCCTTTGGCGTTATGCAGTGTAGGAGAGCAAAACGTGGACCTGAGGGATTGATTAAATAATGCATCGATAATTTCAGGTTTTCAAAAATATTCAAAAATATAATGATAACATAACATGTAGACATGGTTTTTTACAAAACTATTTTCACTCAATAATGCCACCTTCAATATCAATCACAGTCTTTACACGTCACCTAAAGGCCATGTAGGGGTGATGACAAACTCCACTTACAAGTTGTCCCATTCAGCCACTATGGAGCACTTCAGTGAGTTCACATTTGGTTGAATGGTCCTGTTGGTTTCCCTCACCAAAGCTCCAACTATAGAAAAGTCCAGTGGGTACAAATCTGTTGAGGAAGGGGCCATATCTCTTTGGGCTAAAATTGAGCCATTTTATCTCTGCAGAACTTATGACACTTGGCGGACGTGTGAGTTAGGGTGCCGTCCTGAGTCCACGCGCAGTTATCCTACGGGTAGATGGTCTTAAGCCTTGGTGTTCCTAAGCACCTTATAGTGGACCGCCTGTCCGATTTTCTGCCCAGCCTTGAAAAAGAACGGAAGCCTCTTCTTTCCATCAGACGCCTTAACAACGAGGACCATTGTTTGGGCCAGATATTAGGTGTAAAAATATATTCAACCTTTTCTTTTGTTTCTGCACTCCAGCGGTCGTTCCAGCGGTTGCGGAATTAATCAACTGTGAAAATCTTTTTACCAATTTCTTTTTCAAGTTTGACCCATTTGACTTGATCCATATGAGCAATTTCTTGCAGGTTTCAAACCTCCTGGCTATCATGCACACTGTGAGAAGATAGCATAGGTTCCTTGTAAAATAAGGTAATCCAAAATTGTGCTTCATAGCCACCCTGATGGTCCTAGGAGCCACCGAGAAGTCGTTGGTGATACCTTTAGAAGAAGCAAACCTATATTTCAGAATATAATTGAAACAAACTAAATTAAATAATCATATTGGTCCAGAATCGCATCTTTGTTTAGTCATACTGAATATAGGGTCAAATCGGCTTCAAGAGGGTTGTGCATCATGGTCAGGAAATGAAGAGTACATGAAAGCAAATAATTATACATACATAATAATCGGTTATGGAAGAGCGAGGAATAAAAATAATTTCTGACTATACAGACATAATAACACAAAATCCCAACCATAAATCTCCTTCAAGCCTTAGAATAAAATAGCTGACGATTTGATTGTTTTAAAAAGAATGGCTTTATTAAACATTTACAAATATACTGCATCGAACCGCGTACCGTGAAAGATAGACCGCAGTCCGTACCGAACTGTAGGCTTAGCATATCGTCCCAACCTTACTGAATAAATGTAGTAAAAATAAATATTACGTAGCTTTAGTTCAATAAATACTTATCTATAGATATATAGAAATTGTAGAAATCTTTTCGAGAGTACATTAAAAAAAAAAAAAACTTTTTCTTGATAACCTATAAGTTATCAGTGCCATTAATAATTATTTCCTATTTTGCAAATTCAAACCTATTACTCATATAAAGGTATAGATTGATGTAGGTCTCTGATATTGTATAAGTTCAAGAAAACTATTGTTAAAAAAGCTTTATGATATATATATATATAAACTTGTAAATAATTTAAATAACCAAGAGCGAATATGTTCCACGAAAATTTTTCTCAGAGAAACCAATTCAGCTCGTATTTAGTATGTGCTATGATTGATTGTAGTCCTACAAAAAAACTTAAATATTGGATCTGTTACTCCGTCCAAATCTCACTTTTGAGGTCTTAAAAATGAAAAGTTATTACTTTGGTTCGTGATATATTGTAAGATAAAGCAATTATAGGCAAGTATAATAAGTCAATGAAAGTAATTAAGTGAGCTTAACAAAACTAATGTTTTAATTTGTTTTTAATGCTAGTCATATAAAATAAACAAAGAAAGATGAAGACTACAATGTATAAATGAAGCAAATTGATCAACGATAATCGCTTCAGCATCTAATTCCTCAGCTGTAAATAAATATTTTTATAATGATATAATCATGATTACAGTGAATCGAAAAAATTGACTTTTCCACCTTTTCTCAAATGTACAGAGTCAATTATAAATTGACCCATTTTAAATAAATATTTGATGACTCTAAAGTTAAAAGCTTCATCAGAAAGGTCCAGTTATGTATGAAATATACATATTATTGCATGGAGTTATCAAACAAAAAAAATTTAAAATAGACTTCCTGATGCCATGCACCAAGCTTATTAAATGGCTAAAGCAATTTACGCGACAAAAAATATATTTTAAATATATATTCTCAACTTACAATAAATAAGGGTGCTAATGAAGTAATATAAGATGATTGTTTAGTTATTGTAATGAGGTATTTGAAGCCTTAGCCTTGGTTTCAATGTATTTTTGCTGTAATGGCAATTTATATTGATTTGTGTTAGTCAAAATAATGGAAAGCTTATAAAAAATTGACTAGACGACATCAAAAGTTTCCTTAAAGAAGTTCATTTAGTGATGGTATTTAGGTGCTGAAACGTCAGCTCTTTTATTTTTCAATGATAACGTCAATCAAGAAACTAAATTAAAAATAGTATTTTTTTAGCTAAAAAAATATATGTCGAAGCATGACAATGGATGTGGCACATGGAATGAAGAGCTTGATTTGTTTAGTGAATTAAGGTTTCTTATATTGTCTCTACTGATGATTTTAGTTTTTGTTGAATTAATAACTCCTCCATAATTATTCAAAATTTAGTAACAAATATCAGTATAAAGCATCTGATTGTTCTCCCGTTTCAATATTGATGACGTTTTTCTCAGCAAAGATCCTACTTTATGTGAATGTAATGTTTCATATATTGATGTCCAAATAAGACATTTATGGTTTCATTACAGCAGATGGGAAACAAAAAGATTTGTAAATCTTCATGAACACAGGAAGATAATAAATCCTGACTGTAAAAGAAATAAAATATTAAACCTACTTCCTTGTCGTCTTTTGTTTTCGATAAAAACTAATAATGTTACAGCTTCACTTTAAGCTTATAATATATAATGTACAGTGACGCTAATCCGTTTCATTTTTTTCAATCTCGTCCATTTTTTTGGGCAAGACAAACTGAAGAAAAAATTTACTTTTCTTACGCTTCTATTATTAATATTTCATTCATGGGGGAGGGGCGGGGGTGAACTTTATTTTCTACAGCATACAAGCTATCATTGATATAGACAAAATCGGATTAAAAATTTAAGTGTGCTCTTAAAATACGAAGAGTAACCATGAACATTTGTCCTTGGTTTATAACTGTTAATCCTTGAGTGACTAGGAATGGAATTGAAGATCGATCTCGGAGTAATTCTGGCCTATCCCTTGTTTATTTTCTTCTGATAACCTCGACCACACGGCGCCTCCACAAATGAATGATATTTGGGAAAGGCATCATGCTCGACCTTTTTTAATTTGCAATGTAGAAGAGTCTTGATCACTTTCAGACTCTTCCAGTTTTCTCCATCAAGGAGAATAGATGAACGGTTGAGTTTTAAATCAAAAAGTGCCTTGCGTCTTAAAAAACAAACAATACTATTATCAAGGTTTTCTTAATTTATTCAAAATCCAAAAAAAAAGAAAAAGAAATTGCAATTTATTTTTTATTTTTTCAGAAGCAAAAAATGGATTTCCAATAGAAAATTCATAAATAAAATAAAGTTTGTGGAAATTTGTTAGGAAATGCATTTGCTTATAGATTTGAGACATAAAAATTGATGTTTCACTGTCATTTTCTGACTAACTTTTCATTTTTTCTCTTTTTTTCAAACTTCAAAGGTTGAATTTTTATGAAGAAATGCCACAAAATGGTGCACATTAAGAATTTAAATTACAGACTTTATTTGAAAAATGTATAATTTACAATTTTCAAAACATTATATTACATGATTTTTGTAATATTTGCAAAAATAAACTTGATATATCCGGTTATTTTTTCTACAATATTATCCTCCGTAACTTTTTTGATTATACAAATACGGCTTTTTTTTTGTAGGTATTTGTTTCTATTTGCAGTGTCAGTAATTGATTTTTTATTTGCTTTTTTTTGTAAAATTATTGTAATAAAGATTTTTGTAATTTCAATTTGGTAATTTTTTGAATAAACTATAACATCTCATTTAGACAAAAAGGAGTCTAAATATTAAAAAAATATCCAATACCATTTTGAATGTAATTTCCCACTCCATTCTTGGCTGGAGCAACAACAACGGGTAACTAATTGCCTGTGATGTATATTTTTGTAGATATGAAGTACTTTCAAAATAAATATTTCTAGTTATATTTGTAAGAGCAAGTTCAAAAGTAGAGTGCTTGACATTTTCAATGTAGTATAACGACATTCTAACTTATTTTTGTTAGACATTGATACTGAATTGATACTTCAAAGGGATTATTATTTGAATTTTGTAACAAAAAAGTTAGATCCTTCTATCACGTCTAAAAGCTGAGAAATATGCAAGAAAAGTGAAAATTGCGTCAAGTAGACCAGCTATCTTTCCCTTTCTCTCTCATACACGTTAACTCTGTTATATAATTGTTACATATGTTTATGAACTTTACACAATAAAGTTTAATTCTACAGGCAGAGTAATATGCCAAAAAGTAAGTTTCGTGTCCATTAATCCCCTCCTCCTATAATTATGGTAAGTAAAGGAAAAATCTGTCTCCCTTTCATTCTTTAATTAAAATATGCATTTTCTCTCACACACACAGGTAATTATCATGTTTGGTAGCCTAGACCAACATAAGAAGTAATAATCCTTTTTCTTTTTTGAGATATGTTACATATTATAATTATGTGATCAATCATTTGCCTTCAACAAAAAAATAAATTATTGTAGAAGAATATTAATTACATTAATTATGTTTTTCTAAGGCAGTGGTTCCCAAAGTGAGGGTAGCAGGACACAATAAGGGGTCACGAGATGATTTCCAAAAAAAAAAAAGAATATAATTTAAATTGGCATTACCTTGAGTAGCATCAAAACTTAAATAATTATGAATGTACAAATTTTTTCTATGACTCTTCTGGATTATTTAAAAAAGTATTTTCCAGAAATTGCCCACAAAAATATAACTGAAAAAGGGCCCTTTTATCACCGCAGATAATCATTGGTCGTCAGACCTGGAATATTAACTTATCGAACTTTCATTTTATTGAAGACTTGAAGCAGATTTTCATTCTAAAATAATTGACAAATTCTGGAGTACTATGATGAATGAGAACTCCAGACTAAAGCAGATCTATATTGATATTAACCCTTTGTCTCAACTTATTTATGTGAGAAAAAATTTCCCGTACTAACTTATACGAAAAATAAATACAGATAGATACTTTACGTGGCGGATGATTTTCAAGATGCTGTGTCCAAAATTAAACTTAAAATATACCGGCTTTGCTCAGTTCACATCCTTCAAATTAAGACTTTGATTTGTTTATAAGCCCGTTTGCACATCCACAGCTTGTAATATTATATGTTTGTGTGCCACAATTTTGGCTTTATTTACCGCAAAAAAGATAATTGACAATATATAAATGATTCCAAGATGTGGATATGTCGCTGATTTTATATTTACTACTTATTCGATTATTTATTTGTTGTATTTATCATTTTTTTCAATATAGTTAGAATTAAAATCTTTATTTTTCATCAATATAGTCAAGTAATTTATATTATTTTGCGACTGGGTTGAACTTTACAAGGTAATATATGACCTTTAAGGTATCTATTCGTATAAAGTACACATTAAATTTTATATTAATCTCCCAAAGAAAAGCTTATGGGTCGCACATTGTCTACTACTCTACTAAGAATAAAAAACCATCTTATAAATTTCTTTTAAATATAGTGAAAACCGTTTACTGATATATTTGTTGTGCATCAACTTAGAAACTATCTTGAGACAATTATGTCTATGAAAAATTGGAGTTACGTACAGGTTGTAACCTCTATTTAACAAACAGTAACTTTTAAAAAAAATTGAATTTGCTCGTAAACTAGTCCTCTGATTTATAAAAACCAATGCCAAATGAAAACAGAACCATTTATTATTATTGTTATTATTCAATATAATCGCCTCTACCTGATCTCCGAAATAGGAGAAGATCTTGATGACAATATCCATTGGCAGATTCTGCAATTCCTCCAGATCCTGGATATCAGCTTGGATTTTGTGTTACAGTAGGATCTGTTGGAGGATCCCTCAGCTGCGCTCCCCTCATAATCGATGAAAAGATGAAAGTCGATGGGGTTGAGGTCCGCTTAGCTTGGAGTGGAAATTTGCAATGGAATCTTGATCCATCTGCCGGTCTGATCAAATTTTATTTCATCACGCTTTTATGTTGATTCATCGTCACCTCCAGACTCTTCAGTTCCTTTCTGACTATCCACAAAAAGGAGCTGTTCTTGTTAAAGATGTTATATTCTAAAAATTGTCTCATCCGGCGCAGATTGGGACTAGAACGCTCGATATATTATAGTTGTAATTTATATCCTTTATTTGATTTCAGATATACATATATGATATGACCCTATCAAATAAAATTCATCAATTTCTTATTTTTTCACTATGACGATCAATTTTAACTACTTGGCGTACAATATGTAGCGTGACAAAAGAGTTAATTAGTGTAATTAATTAAAATAAATTAACTATAATTCCATACTGAATTTAGCAAAAAATATTTATACTTTGCTTTTGGGGAGATGGTCACATTTTTAAGTACAAACACACCGTTTTTTTACTATGAATAAAATGTAATGCATCAACATAAAATCAATCTTGAACAAATATCAAGAAAATGAGAAAATCTTTTTATCATTTTACTTATATATATATAAGTAAACCTACTGTCGAAAATTTCATACACATACTTGATACAATTATAAGCTTTGTATTGGAATTTGTGGTATAAGTTAGTATGCCTCAGAGTTTTAGCTATGTTTTAAATCTTGATTTGATTTCTAAAACCTATATTGAGACCAAGATGGCCAATTTGAAATAAATTATTTAATTTATTATTATTATTTTATTATGATGATCAATTTGACAGCGTCTACCATGGGTGAAAAAGAATCATTTGTTGTTAGAAATATCACTTTTAGCTAGTTTTAGCAAGTCACAGTTGTTAAATATATACTTTTTTAATGCTCAGACAACATATCGATTTTATTAATATAATGTTTATATTACCATACAATTTGTTTTCGTCCGCATTGTGAAATCTAAATTGGTACATTTGTCGTTGCTTAGGTGATTTGATTATGCATGACATATTTTGAAGTATAATCATAAATTTATGTAATTTGTTAGAAGGTATTCATACATACAGTATAAGCATAAAAAATGCAATACCTTTGTACTATTCAATTTATTTCATTTATTGATTAGATTACTATCCATAAATAGCATTGATTGATAGAGCTCATTTAAAAACTACAAGTAATCATTTGCAAAAAGAGTTTTATTTATATGTTTGTATGCAGGTTGTTCTAGGATTTCTCAGGGTTTTATAGCTACGTCAATACAATTATTTCATAATATAAGTTTCATTTAATCTTTAACAATCAAGTAGGGTTTGTATTATTTTTGTTTATGAAGGACTCACAACGAGCGTGTGTAGCGCATCCTCAATTAATTAATAAAACTAATATATTATTTTTTGGAACCAAATGACTGTTTTAGCTACAAATGATAATAATCAAGCAAATTTTATCTGTATGGTTGTTTTAAAATCAGTGACAGGGTGCACTGTAAATATTGCTTCTTGATCCATATAATAAACATATTTTGATCTGAGATATACAATTTAGTCATATTAATGCACTATTGCGGTTGTGGGCATATAGTATCGATCGTTCATGCAGTGTGCATTATATATTGTGATCCCTGGTATATATCATATACAGGGCGAGGACTAAAAAAATTGAACCCCCTTCGAAGCTTCAAGCCTTAGTGCTAAGAGTTTAACAATTTTGTACTAGGCAGCATTCCAAAGAACTGACAATAAGCTTCAAAGGAATAACCATTGTTTTTTGAAGATTCTTATTATTTGATAATTTTGGACAATTCAAATATTTTAATATAAAAGAAAAGTATATGACTCATTTTTAATTAAATATATTTTTTTAAGAAAGGGGAGAGTCGGGCTAATTAAAACGTGGATAAGATGACAAACTTTAATTTTCTATTTTTGTGTGCTTCAGTACTACAATTGGGTTTAAGTATGTATTTGCTAAAAATTGCTTTGAATCTGTATCTTTTGTGTGTGTCGTTTTTTTTTTTTTTTTAATATTGTCTGTTTTAAAGGATTGCAAAAGATGTTTTTTTAAGGTCAGGGGATGATTGAAATGGAAATACTGTTTGCAACTGCAAATAAACAAAGGCATCAGGTTGGAAAAAAACAACCACCAAGGGAATAGATGTAAAAGTTAAAACAGAACTCAAGGGAAAACAAGTGTGGGAGAAATTATTTTCTTGAACTCAATTTGCTTAGGTTTGCATTTTGAGCATTCAAAAAGAAGAAGATATACTTGATGCATATAAACTTGAAAGATAATTCCCTGGTAAGATGGAGTAATTAGGAATATAATGTTTACGAATACTTAATTAGTGCATTTAGATTTGACCAATTAGAAAGAAAAAAAAACCTTACAATTCAGTCAAGAGTGCAGAAAAAAATTCTACGTTGGGGTGGTCGTGGCAAGAATGTTGTCAATTTATTGTTCATATACAAGCTTGAGTAAATTTTTTTTAGTGATCATTAATTTTTTTTCCGCTAATTCAAGCATTATTTGAATCTCTTAAACCTCTTTTATTTTATGAAAATATAATCCATTATAGATAATTCAATAGTTGAATGTTGTGGTTCAATCAAGTATTTTGTAATATATTTAATGTTTTAAGTAAAGAAGTAGATAATAAAATATTTAATTTATTTACTTGCTGTGAGCAAGTTTGATTAGAGGATTGAATAATATCTTTTTTTTTCATTATACTAATTTTTTATTTATTAAACAAATAAATATTATTATTTTAAGTTAGTATTTAAATCAGATTATAACATAAAAATAATACTTTTATTCAAGGAAGTACTATGATGACCTTTGGTATAGATAATACAAGGGTGTGATTGATATAAACATATATTACGCCCTCACTTCGTAAAAAAGTCTTTTATTGCGTACTTATTAAAGCATATTTCTCCATAAAGGGCCATAATCCCTTACTTTTCTTATAATGTTATGTTGATAGCTAAATGCATTAAGTTTAATTTTTGTTTTTGGGTCAGATTTAATGTTGCTGTTTGTATATTGTTGCATATTTAAAATGAATTCATACAAATGTTGAATATATTTTTAATAAAGGTATTGATAATTTTATAATTGATCTCATCTATAATAATACATAAACTTTTTTAGTTTAATTGTCTGGAAGGACTCATTTTTAAAAACAAGGGTGTGTTGTTTAGATATATAGGTTGTAAATCCTAAGCATTTTTTAAAATTCAAAATCTTTTGATGTTGGAAACTGAATATTTGTTTGTTTTTTTAAATTTCTCAATCTGTTATAACTATTATTTCAACATTAGAATATGTGACATCTCAGTATTGAGTAACTGCATGTGAGTGTAACCTTGAAAAAAGCCAAGGTAACACGGAAGACTTGTTGTGGAGTTATTTTTTGTATTAGTAAAAATGTATGTCTGATTGTCGACGTCTAATCACTCCAAACAATACCTAATACGACCACTAGTTATCTTATAGTTATCATCAAAATATCAGAATTTTGGTAAAAAATTGAATATTAGAAATAAAAATTAATATAAGCTGTGTAGTGCAATTTGCACCTTTTTTTTTTGGAAATTTTGAGACGTCATAAAATTTGCATTTGGGTAGAAATAGATGAAGGACAAATTTTGAACAATTTAAAAAAGTTTTAGAGGTCGTGCAACGAATTTAAAGTTTTGAAAATTGGCTTTTTTTGAAAAATGTTGTCTACTTCTTTTATTGTCTTTCAACCATTAGCAGATATGATTAAATCTTTTTTATAATTTGTTTTGCATAATGAAATACCCTTTATAAAACATTTATACTATTTTGTTCTTAATTTAGTTTTTTGGATTTTAAACAGAGTAGTAGTGAAGGACTTTTTTTAACCTATTACCCAAAGCGCGCATTATCGATCTCTTTTTTTTATTATTCAACGGGAATATTGTCGAATCTTAACTGTTAAAAATGAACAATATTATCAGAGGGACTTTGAACCTTCATTAAAATTTGCATATGATTATTAATGAATAACTATGTCATTGGCTGTAAGAGTACTTTTGAATATTATCTTGTTAATCACACAACTATTTCATTTCTTATGTGTCATATTACGAATTAAAATATTAATAGCAGTTCAATTTAAACAAAGAATACTAAAGTAATGGCAGAATTGACAAGAAGTCAAATCAAAGATATCTGGTTACTTGGACACGAAGAGGCCCAAATAACTGGTGCAAGGTTACCGTCAAGAAGGCAGGTTTTGCTTGTTTTTTGTATCGCCATATAACATTGAAAAAAATCATTCATTATAGTGCTTCAAAAGTGATATTGGATGTTATATTTTTTTGGGAAAAGGCTGGTATTCCTGTTCATCCTAAGCCTCATGCTATGATACAACTCAAAAAGCTTCATTGTGAGTGGCAGAAGCTTAAAAAGGATAAAAATCGTACATCTCAAACTCATCAATCGTATATAATTACCTTTGAGAGTAAACTAGAATATTTTTTTGACATTGCACCTAAAAATGCACTTATTCTCATCAAGAATCAAGAAGATAAACAATTTCTTTTGACGCAGAGAGAGAAAGGGCGTCGCAGATATATAGGCTTAGAAGATTAAGCCCATTCTAAAAAAGTAAAGAAAATAGCAAAAAGGCGAGATATATTCTCCAAAAGGCTAAAAAAACGATAACATCCACTCAAAAAAAGAATTTATTGCTCACCATGAAATTGACGAAGAAAGTACATTGGTAAATAGTGATAAGGATTATGAAGTACATCACAGATCACATAAAAAGTCAAAAGTATTGTAAGTGCTGAATTGGCTGGGTCGATAGACAGAGCAAAGCTATCTGTTCGAAATGCAACCTTTTTTCTTGCATCAACAGTGAAAAGTATTGGCAAAAGTATTGGCAAAAGTATTCAGGATTTCAACATTAGGAGATCATCGATACGGAGGGCAAGGATACATGAGAGAGATAAAATTTACAGTAACTTGAAAGACAATTTTTGTCCTAAATCTCCTTTAACTTTGCATTGGGATGGCAAACTATTAAAGGAACTAACAAAGAGAAAAATGGTCAATTGTGTACCTGTAATTTTATCTGGATTTGGTACTAGTCAACTTCTGGGTGTTCGTAAGTTGGCCTCTGGAACTGGTGAGGCCCAGGCAATAGCTATTTATCAGTTGCTAGAGGATTGGAATGTCAAACATTTGGTGAGAGCTCTATATTTTGATACAACAGCAAGCAACACTGGGAAAATCAATGGTGTATGTGCATTACTTGAATCAAAATTGAAAATACTTACCCTGTTGACATCATGTATTTAAATTGGTTTTAGCAAGGGTTTTCTCCATTTGTATGGGTCCCTCACCTGAGCATGATATTCAATTGTTTAAAGGGTTTCAGAAGGAGTGGGAATAAATCGACAAAACATACTTTAAGACGGTCATGACTAGTTATTTGAAAGTCATTTCAGATATTAATAATAGTATAATTGACTTTGCTAAGAGACAACTCCATAGTTTTCAAATAAGAAATGACTATAAAGAGTTGTTAGAACTTACTATCATTTTTTTTTGGAGGTATTCCTCCTCAAGGTATACACTTTATTGCACCAGGAGCTATGCATCATGCTCGTTGGATGAGCAAGGGATTGTACACTCTCAAGATGTATATGTTTCGAAATCAATTCAAGCTCACGGCTAAGGAAATTAGAGGAATCCGCAATATTTAAATTTTTATGGTGAGAATATATATCAGAGGTTGGTTCACAGCTCCTAATGTTATATCTGCTCCACAAAATGATCTTAAATTTCTCTTAAGCTTGAAATTTTTTGAAAATACAAATCCAGAAATTTCAGAAGCTACAACAAAAAAAATTTCAAGGCATCTGTGGTAATTTAACGATCATAATATAGCCTTTACATTTTTTGACCCAAAAATGTCATCTCAAGAAAAAATTTATATGACCAAAGCAATTAACAAATCGGAAAGGCCCATTAATCAATCAAATATACCAAAGCGAGCAATGATAAACAAGAAAAATATTGGGCAATTATCCTAATCAAATTTTATTTCAAAAAATACCATAAACTTTTTTACATGTTTGGATATAACAAATAATTTCGTTCAAACTGACCCTGAAAGTGGGAATTCAAGAGAAGATTATCAGGCTGCGTGTTCAATCATTAACCACTTAATAGGTGTTAATGATTTGGCTGAAAGAGGAGTTGCTCTCACAAAGGAATTCAACTCTTTAATAACTACTGATGAAGAGCAGATGCAATATTTATTATAAGTTGTCCAAGACCATCAAAAGAGATTTTCCGATTCGAAAAAAAGTACATTAAATAGGAAATATGATTTTTTTAAATACCAACAACACTCACTGTATGTACATAATATTTAGATTTGTCAATTTTTTATGTTGATTGTTTTACGAAAAAAATAGGCGATTATATAAGAAAATACATTTTTACATATTCTAAACGAATTCAATGACTTTCTGTAACAAAAGAGATTATTGAACAAACCTTTAAAGAAGGTTCAAAGTCCCGCTGATAATATTGTTAATTTTTAACAGTAAAGATTCGATAATATTGCCGTTTAATTAAAACAAATAAAGATCGATGTAACTTATGTGATGGACAGGTTAAAATATTAAAGTTTACATTAATTTCGAACGACATATAGAAGGAAACATTCACAATGATCTCGACTATGAGGCGCAACTTTTTGGTTTTATCTCAAGGTAACCAAAGCTTTGAGTTGTAGAGGGATACAAAACGAATTGCTAATATGAGCCGTATTGAATGTGAAACAATTACAATATTTATTTTAAGAAGTTATTCATCTGCAATTCCTAAGATAATCATTTTTGTAATGCGATAATCATAAAATTGTTGATTAGACAAATCATCAAAGACAATTTCAGAAATTTCACGAAGATGAACTTGTGATTATTTTTCTGAATTTATAATTAAGTTCAAAATTGTGAACGTCACCACAATTAGTTTTCACAAGTTTCCCTATTTATATTAAATAAACTTATAATAAACTTGATTTATATTATTCATATATTCGAGGACATATGAAACTTTTTTGGACCATCGAGCTCAGTTATAAGTTCACACACTATTCAAGTAAGTCTATTTACCAAAAATTTATCTATTAGTTGCACTCTGAGCATGTTCTTCTATCTTTAGCATCAATCTCTAAGCAAGAATATAGACAATTCAGGGTATCAAAAATAAGAGACATATGAAATGAAAGTGATTTGTGAGATATCAGTGTACAGCCATACTGTTCACATAACCTCAATCGAGATGATAATACAATTATTAATATGAAGGATTTGAACAATGCTACTGAGCCTTTTATGACTGTAGTCATTCTTCAAAGTCGAGCGATAGTTTTATCAAAAAAAAAAGGAATTAAATATTCATAATAAATGAAAATATTAAACTAATAGAATATAGAAATAAAAATATGCTTAAATAAAAACAAATCAACCTTAGAAGTTAAGGAATAATTAAATTATGGACATATGTTGGGATTTTTAAGACTTTAATGAATTAAATGATTATCCCCCAAAAGTCCTCAACTTTGTTATGGATATACGAAAGTTTCGCCTAGAGTTTAATACTTTTGCTGTGATAAAAAACAACGTTACAATTCCGAATATCATCAAGAAAGTAAATAAATGTCTGAATACGGGCAAGTACTGAAGAAACACTCTCTAGCCCTTCTTTTTCTCGCTCCAGTTTTTGTAGTCCAAAATTATAAATTGGTAAAATAGGTTGTCTTATTTGCCATTTATAAAGAACAAAGTATATTTGACACTTTATATTAAAAAATGAGATTTTAGTAATAAAAGTGAAGAGAAACAGCAAAATAAATTTGCACGTAAAAGGCGGTACCAAAATATAATATTTATTTATTAGCAGCATGTTTGGAACTAAAATACTCATACCATGAGGCAAGTTAAAGAAATATTGTTAGAATATTTTATCAAAATATATGATTCATCTATATTACTTAATAAAATAAAAATCCTGGTGCTGGATTCAAATTGATAATTTTAAAGAAATAACATGAAAATTTCCTTTTTTTCGGCATTTTACTGGTTTTCAAATCAAAATGCGTCCATGAAGGATTTTTTTTTTGGATGTTTAATGGTTATTTTCTTGTTAAGAGGAATAAAATGGTAAAAAAAAAATAACCGGCGATACCGAATTCCCAAATTTTGTAAATTCGGTACGCCCTAATATATGCTTAAAAATTGTCAAGATGAGAAGTTGATCTTTTTTTTGTTTGTCAAAAAATTTTCAAACCCAAAACTTGCAAAGAAAATTACCAAAAATGTTTTGGACTAATTTTGCAAAAAAAAAAGAGTGGTAAATAGAATTTATTAGCATTGTAGAACATATTTTTTATCACTTAAAACTAGCAAAAAATAATGCTGATTTAATGTTGTGGAAAAAAAAACTTCAATAATTGGTGAATTTTTGTAAATATTGCAAAAGTTAGGAAATAAATTGTTCCAGAATTTGAAAATACTAAATTGTATTTTCAAGTTAATAATTTTTTTGTGCATAATACATCATTTCGTTGTTTTTCTTCTTAAAATTGAAAATTAGTGTTTGATGAAAAAAAGGATAAAAGAAATGAAAATTGAAAAATTATTCCGAAAATCACAGATTTATTAGTCAAACATGAGAATTTAAATGCAAATTAATCTGTAGACAAATTTCATCAAACTTTATTTTATCTACGAATCCAATATTCCATTTTTTTATACTTGAAAAAAGCTTAACAGCAATTTTCTTTTTCAGCCCATAATTTTTTTTGATTTTCAATATATTTAGAAAACTTCTTTATTCGAATAGTAGTTTTCTGAGATGCAAGTCAATTTTTTGATTTATAATTAAACACCTTTTCTCTTCTTCTATCTCCAAAAAACATTTTTTGTCTTTGGGGTATAAAATTAGTCCCCTTATATGACCATCTCCCCACTAAATATCCACCCCATCTTAGCATGAACAGGTTCAAAAGAGGTACCCATACACAGTTTCATCATGCTAGGTCCGAGGGTGGGGGCACCCATAAAGGACACACACACACAAACTCTATTATATGTATATATATGTACTCATGACCTACCGCTAAGTATAAATAAAAACTCTAACTGAAAATTAATGGAGCTATCCGGACAATTTAAGGAATGTTTGATAGGAAAGCAGCTTAGCTGAGATAACTATAGAGTAAATTAGCTGCGAATAGCTATGAGACAAGAGAAAGAAACACAAATTGCTCTCATTATTGGTATAGGTCGGAAAGTAAATAACAAGTAAAAGTAAAGTAAACACTTTTTTTTTTCTGTGATCAATGAACACATACAATTGTTATTTCTTTATGCTACATACATTTTCCTAAGAAATTAAATAATAATTATGAAATCTTTGAAAAATATAAAAACACTCTTCAGATTACCAACTGAAAATAATTTGACTCGCGTTAAGATCATATTTTTTCTACTCAAATAATGTACGTACTTTTAAAGAAAATATGTAAGAAAATGTGAACCAAATGTGCAAAAATGGGGAAGGAAGGAGCAAAAAATGCCAAAAATGTATTTATATAATTAGAAAATTATTTACAAATGATTTGTGAACTTGGCGCATTTTCTATGCACATATATTTAGCGTAAATGTTATTTTTATTAGAATAAGATACTACTAAGTTCTTTAGTAATAATAAAACAAAGACTCTTAAAATATATATTATTTATTAATGATTCACTCTACTGTAAAATTGAACTTTTTTTAAATCATGTTATAATTCCCAAAGTTCCCAAACTGGTGATTTCAAAATCTTTAACCAAAAGAGGCAATCCACAAGGAAAACTGCAGCAAGATTGACTTAATGGGCTATCCAATATCCAAGTCATCTATCCACAACTACTTGAGGCAGTCTTTGAATACTTTGCCATACAAACCTCGTCTGCACCCCAAACTTTCAGAAAACCAAAGGAATGCTCGGCTTCAATTCTGTCGTGAGCGGAAGTCCATTTGAGCTATTTTAAGCCCAAATCTTTGATGTCACCTTTGTTTTGTACTGAAGAAACTGGACCTCCTTTGAAGAGGAAAATGCTGTAATACACACCAAGAGACACTTTCCACCAGGATGGTGCCCCTGCTCACCACTCCAAAAAGGCACAAAAGGGGTATTCAGACCACTTGGGTTCTTTCTGTGGCAAAAGCACATAGCCTGCCAACAGTCCTGATTTGTCTCCCATTGAAAATTTGTGAGCCTTGGTTGAGAGGGAGCTCAATGAAAATGCGCCAGCAACTTCAGAGGATGAATTAAAAAAAGACTGAGATAAGTTTGGGAAAAAAATTCTTCAGATTCATTGAATAATCTGTATGAAGGGATGCGAAAACACATAAAAAATGTATTACGCTTAAATGTCCTCATATTGGGAAGTAAACAAAGTTTATAGCCAAAAAAAAATCACTTTTTTAGGTTATTTCATGTTTTTTTTTGAAAAACGAGCATCAATTTTTGAACATACTACAACATATCTTAGTAAATACTGAAAGGGCATATACATCAGAGAGGAATAACAAAAACAAATATAATCTGTACCGCATTTCCGATGTTACATCCACACGCCTGCAATATTTCATTAATACGACTGCATACAATTACATTAGATCAAAATATATTTATGATACACATCAGTAAGCATTATATACAAATAATAATAATATTTTCACACATACAAACAGCCATACTTTCCTTTATTAATATAGATTGTTCATCTTCGAGAAATAAGAAGGAATGATGATAGTTTTTTTTAAGCATATATATATATATGCATTTGTTAAAAGATTCATCATATGAGTTATAGCGTATATAAACTCAAAATAGGTTAGATAAATGCATGAATCTTGATGACGTGTCATTTTTGAGGTAAGACATTAAATCGGGAAATGAATGACTACTCATAATATCTTATGTTTATACTTGGATATAAGGGATAGCTTGGAATTTTTAATGAAAACAAATACAGGTCTTCAGATTCAAGATTCCATATTTACATATGAATATAGATAAGTGGCGCTGGGACCATAGGACATTCCCCCTACTACCTTTCCGGAACTTTATTGTTATCTGAAAAAAAAAATCGTATTGCCATTAAAATGTCGGAATTTTAAAAATATTATTTCTTTTCAAATTTTTCTTTTAAATAAAAGATTGTTTGTTCAAGTTTTTTCAAAAAAATTTAAATCAAAGAAGATTATGTCAAAAAAAATAACAAAAATATTTTGTCAAAATTGTCAACAAATCCGTTCTCCCCAAGGAAAAATATTAGTCACAGCCTCCCCTATATTTTGTCCCTTCACTTGCAAATACATTCCATCGCCGATGATACAGAAAGATTATAGGTCTAGCATATATTTTTGTTTTAACAGAAGTAGCGAACGTTATTCGGAGATAACAGGTGTAGACAAACAGACACCCTTTGCTTTATTAATTTCAAATATATGTACTTCCATCTTCTTTTCTTCTTAATATGACACCATAAGGATTAGCTACACACACTTATTACTACGTTGTTATTTCTTCGCTTTAGTAGTTGTTCAGTTCCAAGATATTAAGTTTTTACTCAAAAATGAGCCCTACATAAGCCAATAAATCTGACATTATCAATGTGTTTTCAAATTATAATCATTTTTAAGAAAATATATTAAATAATTCATATAGTATTTTACAAAATTATTAAAAGTTGCAAAAACAGATACTCAAGGATTTATTCTTTAAGAATTATTTTAACACTCTGTCTTGCATTAAGAAATATAAAACCTCTTTGATATCAACTCTTTACTATCCAACGGAAAATAAACAATGATTTTTTTAATAATATGTTTTGTTGAGCTTTACATACACACACTCGTTGCTACATTGTTATTTCCTAGATCGAGTGCTCACGCAGCTCCAAAATATTATGTGCACTCTCAAAAATTAGTCTTTGGCACACTTTGATTTATTAGTATAAATAAAATTTGTGTATTCTACAGCCATTGTTTTTGAAAATGCAAAAACAAAAGAAAAAAAGACCAATCAACCATTACAGAGATTCACGACCACAGTTAATAAATACTAATTATTATTATAAGCGTGTTTGAGACAATAGATGCTGTTGTTTTTCCCCATCAAAATTTGTTAAAACATGCTCCTTCTTATAATTGTTTACTGATACGTATTTATTGATGCCAGGAATCTTCAATTTGCGATAATAGATCATTATAAATGTACATAATTAATATTATATAACATATTGGGAGTAAGTATTTATATAATTTTTATGAATATATAACTCAATTCTTCTATTAATTTAATTATATTTGACATTATTTTTCTCGTATTTTTTAGTATATTTTATGGAATAAATATATAGATATGTATCCGTATACCCATGTAAAGTAACAGCTTGAGGGGGGAATGTATTATAACATTATAGACCAGAGAGTACTTTAGCTTCTTATATTGATGAAAAGTAAGAAATATACTTTTATAAATGAAATAATCGTAAATTTAAAAAAAAGATGCCAAGTATTTAATATTTTATAAGAAAATGACCACTTAAATAAATAATTAATTGGCTATAAATTTTTATTTTTTCTAAAATTTATAAATATTACTAGTCGACAAAATTTCCATTTTTTATTTTTGCCCTTGTAAGGAGATGGTGTATTTTGAATGTTCTTATTTTCGATAATTATACAAAAGATCTTTATAACCTTTTTTTTATTTTGTGGCCGACAGAGTGTTTAAGTAACAATATATTTTATAACATTAATATGATTTAGTGGTATTTTTCGGCTTGACTGATAGAAATAAAAGAAAAAAACATCGAATATAGATTGTGGGACATGATTTCAGATTTAAAAAATATTTTAAATATTTGAGTATCTCTTTCTGAATCGGAGAATATACTTTGTTATTGCAAGAAAAATAACGAAAAATTGAAACTTTCTTCAGAAGTCTAATAAGTTCTTCATTTATGATCACTATGATAAATTTTTAGTGTCCCGAAAGTGAAGACATAGAATTTTATAATTAACAACAGTAACTTAGGGGTTCATTCATTTATGAAGTCCCAAAAAAGTAGCATTTTTCACCTCTCTGTGTCTGTGTTAGTCCAAAACTTGATACACTCCCTCAGATTGGACATCCCAATTTTTTAGCCCCTCCTTGTAAATGTTTGATATTACCTTTACTTAAATTGGTTGTAGTATTTTATAATTAATAAGCCATCAATTTAATTGAATTGATTTTCTTAATGCAACTTTGCCCTCAAATGATTGAGTATTTTTCTGGTACTTCTCGAGAGTCATTTTTACTTCGTTCCACTCCTTCTGAGCTTTTTTGTAAAATTATTCATCCTTAAAAAAAGGGTATAAGCTTTATTATTAACTTTGTTAAATTTTATATAGTGTGCATTTACACATTTTGATACTTTTTCGAAATGGAATCTGGCTGAGAGGAGAGGAGTAAGAGAACAATAGCTTATAACGTAAAATATATCTTTTGAATAATTCATTCCTCGGTTTTTATAGATGTCATGATGCACTTAAAAAAGTATGCACTATTGATGTAGGTAGTATGCAATTGTAAATAAAATATATTTGTTATCTTGAAGACCATTGATATACATACTTCATATTGAAAAGGTTTTGTTTGTCAGTGAAACAGAGATCAGTTCTTAATGTAGTGGGCTAAAATAATATCCAATACCCCTTTTTTCCTTGCACTCAAAAATCTTTGAATGTTTCTTCTTCCTACTATGCTGAATCTTTTCTTTAATGCTCTAAGTATTAGCACTAAAATTGTGAATACCACTTTGGAAGAAATTACTTGAGCAACTCCTAACACCACTCAAATGTAAGAATAAATGCAATTTGTCCTTATACTTATTAAAAATAGAGGGTAAATACTAATTAAAATACCCACTAATAATTCATTTCAAAAACTCTTCAACAACTAAAACCTTATTCTCAAGAGCTATAAATTTCAAACTAGTCAAGCCACTACTGATATAGTAATAGGGTAAATTAAGTAGATAGTAAAGTATATCTTCCTACCTCTTTTATAAAAAGTTTAATAGGATCTGAGAAAGGTTGTAAAATTCCTAAAAATGATGCTCTATTTGGGTCCTTAAGCGCTTGGGAATACCCAATAATAATTTTTTGTCTTAGTAAAGTTACAAAACTACGTTTACTAGTCAACTGGACGTCATAAATGTATGGCCCCTTTACAAAATTAATATTTAAAAAAATTATTAATGGTTAGTTGCTTGAAAACATATAAATATTTGTTAGTTATACTTATTGAAAGTATTCATATACCACAAACACATACAATTTTAAAGGCTTATATTGCTATTCTTTTTATTGTTAAAGGCATACATATGATAACTAGGGATAATTTGCAGATATTTAATTCATGTGTAATCATATTATATAAAATAACCCAATATTACTGAGTGTTTTTTTTTTTCACTATTATTTTTGTCAAATTGTTTATATTATTAAGGGCAAATATTTTTTGACTATTGATAATATACATACTACGCAGCTGGTATATAGATGTATTGGTTTTCATGAGTTCCAATATGTTTAAGTATATAGATGACTGATAGCCTACTTCGAAACAGAACGATCCATCATCAGGGATTTATGTTGTCATAAGAGAACTTGCCTCAATTAATTATATGTTCAGGTCAGTCTAATATTTTTAAATCGCATGCATTTAAACTACTTCTGAAAGTATACGAATGTTAAAAAAACAAAGATGAATATTTACAGTCAGGGATGAGGATTTTTCCAATATTTATTTTTGGTTGTTACTTTTTACAACTCTAAGAAGTGTCATTTGTTTTTGGTTTTGGTAAAAAACTCACACGCAATTAACCAATACAAAAAGTAGCCTGCTACATTCATTATCAAAGTTATAGTAGGATAAATGTATTGTATGTAAATATATATAAATCAAACAACATTAATCATAATATTAATAAATTAATATACCAAATGTGTCTGCAGGGAGGGGGGGGGGGCTGAAGTTTAGTTAAAAAAGGTTATTCGTTCAAATTCAGTATCTTCCAAAAAGTTATTATAAATGCTTCAAAAAAGTTTATTTCTCTTCTTATAAAAATCTTTTTGTGAAATGAGGTGGAAATTTCATTTCTGCTTTAGGAAAACCAATTTCCATGTTTTTAGCAGACTATCTTCTAGTTGTGTAAGACTCCCAAGAGCAATGGGCACCTTCTATCATGTCTGAAAGAGATGGAATGTTCAACGAGCGAGATTAGAGATGCGTAGCTTTACAATTCATGCATTCTACTGATCCGATTTATGATAATAGGAACATTACCAGCATCCTCTAAATGTACATCTGGACGGTTAACACTGGAGGGCACAGCTCAAGATTATGGAAAAAAAAAACTCCCCCGATTTTTATAGTCTTTGTTGTGGTTTCAAGCAAAGATCACATCATACAATCTCACCTCTTCGAAATTGGTTTAAGCGTCAACACAAAAGTGTACCTTGGGGTGCTGAAGATTGTGGAGATTCCCTGGTACAATGTTACAATACAATGTACGTAGTTAAGTTACTTGAATTATTATTTTTTTTTTTTTGAATAAAAGTCTAAAAATAAAATTGAAGTGGTGTTTTCTTTTCGGTGACAATTTTATCGTTTCACTCTGTATCTGTCAAAATTTGGTATTTACAAAAAATAATTGTAAAACAAAAAATATATATTAAATCTTAAATTACAATTCACTTCCAGAAACAAACAAATACATTAGACATTAATAAAGTGTTGTTTTTTTTCCGACAATTACAGTCTTTAAATGTATGCATGCATGAACTATTACTTACAAATTACTTTATTGTAATGATTCAAACAATGAAATAACATTAAATGCATTTAATTGCGAATATTGAATTATTTCCCGAAAAAGGTTACTTTAAATTAGATTAAATTGTTTGGCTAAATGAAAATGGATTCCATATCACAATAAAAATTTTATATAATTAAAACAATTCATGAACAGCTTTATATAAGATGACGCATTGAAAATTTTCCCTTGTGTTTTCTTAATTTAAAACTATTTATAATTACGATAAAAATACGAATTGGTGATAGGGAACCAATTGTATTTTTTAGTCATCCTAATCGAGGAAGTGTTATCACCTCAATTTATGTCAATGCTACTTATATAATTGTTTTTTTTTATTTGTTTGTTAAATTTTACATTGTAGTTATACATTGGATGAAATATAGAAAAAAAAAATGACTATACGAATTGAAAAGGATATTATTTAATTGCTGAAGTTTTACAATTATGATAAAGGTGCATATTGTTATATTTTGAATTTGATACAATAAAGAACGCTCTTGGCAAATATAACTGTGGGACAGCATTTTCACTCGCTTGCTCAAACCCATACTTATTATTTTAGTTATTGCATAGAACACAAAAATGAACATAAATGCATTTTATCGTCATAGTTTTGTATTTTAAAACCTTCTATTAAAACCACGTTTATAGAGCATAATTTCAATTCAAAGTCATATTTTGAAGTGAAGTAACTATATAAACGAATGCAAAGTACAGGTTAGTAAATTTGTTCATAACAAAATATAATATTCAAAACATAAGTGATGTATTTAGTTATCTTAAATACAGTTCATACAAAATGTGTCTAATCATAGATAAATCAAGTAAAATGAAGCATCATATTTCCAATATCACATTAAGTATTTTTCTTTCTTCATGACCTTAAGACGTATAAAATATGCTGAGCTTTTGTAAGGGCATTATTAACTTTTTCAGGATCTGTCCGGCTACAAAAGGTTATAAAGTCATCACTCTGGAGCTTGTAACCAAAAGGGGTTATCTAAAACAGAAAGAACCTCTCTATTTATAATAATTACAAGAGAACAATGCCGCATGAAATTATTGGTAGTTTCCATTAAACAGCAAAAAGGGTATTCTCCACATTTGTTTTTATAAAATTTACTTTTTATGATTACTCTTCACTTATTAATTTTTCCCCACATTTTTATAAATACCTTAATTGCATTAACTTTTTCTAAAAAAATGGAAAAAGGGAGCATTTCAATACATCACCTTGTTCAATATGTGCTTATATACAAGATTAAATGTTATTGATTGTTCTGTTGTGATAATATATATTTAAGTAGGCGTTGGAAAAGATTAATTAATTCACTTATGATGATAATTTTTTATGGGCATGTGTTAATGATATTCCCGTGAATCATTTGTTATTTCCAAGTCATGCTAGTTCTTTGATTTTTTTTAAATGATGGCTTTCACGTGAATTTATGAAATACATAACAAATGTTCAATGAAATTTCATACCCCCAATTATAAGTATAAATATTCAAATAAATACATATTCGTACAAAAATATGCTAGAAAATAAAGTCCATAGAATTGTTAATGATCTTACCTTGTATTTCAGCTTTATGTATTCTAATAAAATTGATATTTCTTCAGCTTTTTCAAATTATATCTATATGTCGATGGAATTATATTTTTTGCTCATATGATGATTCTTTATATAGGGAATTTTATAAGATGGATTTGGTATTTAAATATTCATTAAGACAGGATATTCATTATAACAAAGCTATTAAAACACTGAGTTGTTAGTTATTTAATACCTTGAAGAAAAAAAATATATAAGAGTAAAAAAAAAGTCATGCATGGTGAAGAACAGAGAAGTGCTCTCCTCATATCCGTTTTTTTTTCCTCTTGTAAAAAAAAATGGGGGAGAACGCTTCGAAGATAGAACATACGTAATATTTGGCGTGTCAGTATAAAAATAATCTTGAGCAAAAATCAAGACAACAAGAAAATCCCAATTTAATTTTATCTTATTGTATACTTACAGCCCAATATTTCGTAGACGTAAAAAGTCAATTATAGGCTAACTATTCAGATTTGTGATATGATTTAAGATAAACAAGAATTTTGCAGTGGTTGATAATCTTTATTAGATTTAATTACACATATATTTGCCCCCATATGAACCTTTCAAATAATATCCAACATTTTAACATTCATGAATTTTAACAATTAGTAAATATTAAAAAAAAAAGTATTTGAGTCAATAATAGGTTTATTATTCAGCTTTGTGAAATGAATTATGACACAATGGAGTATTAACTATAGGTTAAAAACTTTATTTGATTTAAGACACTTATAATGGTCCTGATATCAGCCTTTTAAAAAATAAAGCAATATTTAATAGGTTAGAGAAAAAATAATCTACTATCTTTATTTTAAGGTTTTATTACAAGTGTTGAATTCATCCGATTTAAGCCAGGTATGCCCCGTTCGATTTGATAACTTATTGCCAATGGCAATCCAACTTAAATATTCCCAAATCGGTGCTAGGTCTGGACTATAGTGTATAGTGTAGATGCATAATGACTTCCCATCTGAGTACCTAGAGCTTCTGGCACGTCATCAAAGATATGTGCGGTCTGACATTGTCTTGATATCTCCTATTCAATAATACTGGCCGCTTTTCTTCGATTGTCGGCTTCCAACTGTTGAGCTTTTCACAGTAGATGGCATAATTAGGTGGGGAAAACATTGTTTGAAACACTGTTGTGTAACACAAACTGAAAAAGTATCGGCTCCGTATACATCACATTTCTTTTTCGTCACTTTCGACACGTTTTTCCCATTCAGATATTAAAAATGTAATATATGGTAAGTTTCTTCTTTTGAGACCTCCATACACGAGGCAAAATAATTCACGACTGAACCAGCCAAATTCAATACTATCCAAAAAGTGTTTGTGGTATACACCAAGGAATACTAGAACTACTGGAAAGGAAAGAAAAATATCCACTCACACTAGGAGGGTGGCTCTCTCTTTTTTTGATACTACAAAAATGAGAAATGACTAGTCTGATTTATGATCATTGATTGATAAATTTGTCCGAATCGTAATAATTTATTACAATCTTTAAATTTTATTTTATACCTAGACAAATTATAACTGAATTTATATGAGTTTTAATTCCTTACATATATAATGATACAAATATAATATTGGAAGTACAATCATCTGCTAGGTCGAATGAAGTGTAGGAATGTTTTTTTGTTGTTCTGATAACGGAAAATATTTTAGCTACAGTGTGAAACGCCAAATTCTTAATCACAACGTTTAAAAGTGTATTAACTATTTTAGGAATATAAATAGAAAAACAATGACCAGGCTTGCAAGTTTTGATAGTATTTCACAGGATATTGGATAACATACAAAGTAAATACTCAATGATTGTTACCTACTAAAAACTGTTATAGTACTCTCAACTAAATTTTAAATATTACTACACTTAGTGTAAACATATTTGTCGGCTAAAAAGAACCTCTGATCACTGCTAAAAGACTAGAAGGTATATCACTTCCACATTAGTTTCTTTAATTTATGAATGAAGTTCATTTCTAGTTGAAGGTATTATGATAACTAACGGCAGTTGAGTATTTGTTTTCATTATTTTACTGGATTTAAGGTTATATCATAGTAATATATTTTGAGAGATGTGCAAGTTTCTGGATAATTGCTGTGAGATATCAGACAATATAAATTTTATTCCTTGCTGGTGTTGAAGAACCTCTAGAGAAAGTTATATTGTGAGTAAACGTACGCAGAATGTATTTAATTTTCATATCACATTTATCTACTTTCAAAGATAAGATTTTAGAAATGATTCTTTTTTGGCTTTGAATGGATCATCATGAACGAGTTGAATTGTGTCAAATAAGGAAACGATTTACATTTATGTAGTACTCTTTCGATATTAGTGAAAAAAAAGTATTTGACTAAAGTACAACTAAGTATAGTCAGTATTCTTTTTGTTGAAAGACATCACAGATTGATAAAACGATTTCAGAGGAAGATATATTCAATTGATGTATGTACCATGGTAACTACTCCTTGGTAACAACAGGTCATTCCTGTTATTTTGAGGAACAAAACTGTTTTATAAGTTTTAGTTTCCTTTCTGTAGAATTTTCTATTAGAGTATTAAGAATAATTATGGTTATATAAAATTCACCGGTTATATAAAAATCACTTTTCACCACAAAAAGTTTCACCCCAAGGCAAGTTCATCCCTAGACAAATTCATTTCAAAGCAAGGTCATCACGAGGAAAGTAAGTTCATCCCGAAACAAGTTCACCGAGGGAAACGTTCATCCCAAGAAAAGTACATCCAGCGGAAAATTCCTTCCAACAATACAATATTTGGAATATACCTTATTAAAAAAAAATCCTCTATGATGTAATACTTTATTCTTCTTGTTATACAAATATTAAAAAGTACAGTAATATAATTCCTAATTGAAATCAAAACTTAAATTTCTTAAGTTTAACGATAACTTTATTTAACATTTAACCACCTATCGCACCAAATTTGCAACACACCTTAATTTTTTTTTTTTCCTAAATTGAATATAGATATATTTGTAATTTAAAGTGATAATTGTTTCAAATCATCTAGATATCTACTTTATATTTTAAACAATACCTTTTTGAATTTCTTTTGGATTAATTATATTGGCTGCAAGTTTAATTATTTTTGCTGCATTCAAATAATTCAGGCGATTGAAAGTAGAGTTTCATGTTTTGCAAAGATTTATAAATTATTGTTACACAGATCTTTTTAGGCACGGAATGATTAACAACATTCAATTTACTATTAACTAGACTATGTATTATTATATTTTAAAACATACTTACGTCAATTATGTATACATATAACAAAATATGCAATGAAAAGTACAATAAAGAGGAATCTAAAGTTTAATTATTATTAATATAACGATGTAGCAGCGGCAGGTAGAATGAAAATTTTGCTTAACATTTTTTTAGCATCTATAATATAAAATGAGCTAATAAAAACAATTATTATGATAAACTTATTTTGTTGGAGTGATATTTTGTATTGTTTTTGTCAATTTTACAGGCAATAACCTTGATATTCATCTTTGAAAATATTAACTTAAAGTAATCTAAAGTAAAAATGGCCAAAGTTAGTTTTAAAATCAATTCAAAGACTTAATTATCTATAGCATTGAATTAATTAGCTAAGGATTATACTTCATTGTGATTTTGTCATAGTGAAAAAAAAAGATTAGGCATGAACTTTTTAAATATATTTTAGCTTTTAAGCAATAAATAATACAGATGTAAAACGGATAACATCAGTTACATATTTAATCAATTTTATAGATACATCATAAAAATTACAAATAATTTTTATGATTCAATAATAAAAAAATAAATTCATTACTTTATAACAAAAAATGGATAAAAGGGATCATTTTTTTTTACTAGTCATTGAATAACTTCGATTATAAAGAATAAGGAATTCCTCTTAAATAATCTATAGTATAATCATTATTATAATTTATAACAAGCCTTTGTAAACAAACTATGTAAGTTTTTCTTTTTTTATTAAGTTCATGCCCAACAATGTATTGTTGGATTTTTATTCAGTCAATGTTTGTTCCCTTTTAATACATTCTAAAAATTTCCACATATTTGGATCAAAGTATGCCATTTGTTCCTTGAACCCTGTATGTCATCCTTCCTTGTTGTTATTTGTGTTTGAAATTTTTTCTAGGACTGAATTATAAACATTCCAAATTTTGTGGGGAATGTTTGCTTCTTATCCTTTCCTAAATGCAATTGCATTTCAGAAGCAGGCTGAACTATAATTTAACTATATAACTGTCAAATAATATACCTTAAGGTTTGATAATATAATCAAACTATGTTTTTACTTTAATTATTTCACATGTATAATTATTACCTTAATTCAATTAAATTTTATATACTTAAAACCTTAAAAAATTGACAATCCCCAAACATTTTATGAAGAGGAATTAGAAGAACAATTCGTTTAAAAAAGCTTGAGTAAGACATTCCTTACATTGAAGAGTACATAATGAATCGCAGAGGTTTTCTAGTAATGTCTCCGTTCAAAAAAGGAGATTTTCAGTTTACCTAGTAAGAAAATTATGTTTGCTCATATTATCTGTATGTGAATGTAAGTTCAATCCCTAATAGTTTCAGTCCTTGAATATATTCCTTTTCATTTATGGATGGATAGATTCCTACACGAGGAAGGAGTTGACTCTAATATCGTATGAAGCCCGCTTGGTTTTGGTCTCTTCTTCGGATAATTTTGATTCTGTCATAGAATATTTGGATATCATAATTATAGCATCTCTTTTTGGCAAATAGAGTATCTCGAATCTCTTCCTTTGACGTAATTCTTAGAGAACATAGACATATTTCCGTTTTTAATTAATTGAGATCGATTTAAGCAAATATAAATACTTTTAAACTTAAAATTTGTTTCTCCATTTACTCAAATGTTTATGTATGTTATTTTTTATATAATTAAATTCTAAGATTATAACCAATGAATACTTAAACAATAAGATACTACATTCTTCCTTTTCATCCTTTACATCATCAAGATTATCAGGAAAGCTTGAAAAAATGCTATAAAGAAAATGAAGTTTGAGACTCATTTAATATTACATTGCTTTGTAGTCCTCCATCTTTATATGTACTAAGTCTTTGTAGTTAATTGCTATGTAATTCCGCAGTAAGGCATCCAAACATCTATAAAAAAATTAAAAAAAACAACCAAGGATTCCTTTCCTGATTTGCCATTTTATTGATTAACTCTTCATCTCTGAAAAGTTTTCATATATTCAGCCCTATCAAAAACACCGTATTCCAGAAAATTAATTTCTATTTTGAGATGTATGAGGCATCAGCTTCGGCTTAAGTAATATTTTTTTATTCAAGTGTAAAGCTAGGACCAGATTTAGTTTTCCAAATCCCGAATTACGTATCAAATCATTTCATTCATGCAGATGAAATTTTTCAAGGTGATAAGATATTTTTTCTAAAATTTCAACGTCTGGATAATTATTTAAGGGTTTTTGCTTCTATTCGAACTTCTTGAAAATTAAAAAGATGGTTAGTTTTAATGAAACGTTGCATTGTAGCTAATTTCAGATCAATTTGCAGAAACCCCGAAGGGAAACAATAATAATAATTTAATCACATAAATTGTCAAAAATTTGTTAAAGAATATTAATGTAATCCAAACTCAATTTTGATAAAAATTATTCTAACTTTCTTTTATGTGGACGGACCACATATATGTATATGTCCTGTACAATTTGTGATTGTATAAAAGTTCTTAAAATGTATAAATAAATTGTACCTGTTGTAACCAAAAAATGAGATGACCTTAAAGTCGGTGCTAATTGATGAAAATTAGCAAATTCTTTTGTATTACACTTTTTCTAAAGACTACCATATCTTGGTAATTTTTAAAAAAAAATTGGCTTCCAAACTTTTCTGATGAAAGAAGGGTTATATATATAATAAGAATTAAATTGCTCAATTTTAACAATTTCATAAAATATAATACATTGGCCATGATTCAGAATGAGTTTTTGGATCCATTTGGTTAATATTCAACTTCCAGGAAAAAGATCAAACAAAACTTACTGTTTCATTATAGTTTCAACTACATATAACAATCACCCTCAAGGACCATTGAAATTGTATTGTATTTATTTTGTTAAAGAAATCATTTAAAAAATGTCTGAACTTCTTTTTGGTATATATAATCAATCTTCGGATTACATCAAATCTTCCAGATCAAAGACATATGTTATTTATCGATTGTATCCATTGCTTAGTTTGGGAAGAGTAAATACTCTTAACATTTTGTTTTAATTAACTAAAAGGCTACCTTGGATATATCTAGGATATCTCAAAGATATATTATATTCAAACCAAGATAAAATTATTTCATTTTAAGTACTACTTTATGGTATCAAACATTTGTGGATGTTGCTATCGTAGAAAAGGTTATATTTAATTAACTATTTTTTTTCTTTAGTCCTTAAAATATGCTCTTGCATCTGAAAATTAGGACTAAAATGGAATTTTAATTAACGCCTCCCCCTCCTTCACTTAAACGATACCATAAATAATCAAAATATTGATTATGTTATTTTTGACTTTTTTAATTAAAAAAAATACTATTTAATCAGTTTTTTGTACAACTTAATAAAGTTCAAATGCCCACAGTTATCTGTATCAAAAAAGCAAATTTTGTCTGTAGGAATTTTTAAACAAAACATAATCATTCTAGATCTAAATGAGTAACTCTGAGGATTTTTAGGATAGTTATCTTGTATATTTTTAGGCAAATCTTGTATATTTGACAATGCCTCATAATTTCGATAATGTTTAGAACTATCACTAATATTTTTATTTAATAAGTAATTTCATCAGATCAAAATAAAACGATATCATCTGATAATAGTTGGTAATATAAATGACCGAAATTGCAAACTGTACAATTTGCTTATACTGGTTACAACTTGTATCAAAAATTTCTTGGGTAGTTATATTTTTTAGCCAAAGTTTGAATGTTAGACGACGTCTAATACCTCCGGGCAATGCCGGGTAATACTGCTAGTTTAAAAAATATATAAGTACATAGTTATATAATGTTTGATTTCGTTATATTAATTTTTTTGTGTTTGTCCATACTTCTATAATTACTATGATAGGACAAGCCTTGAAGAAGGAATAATATATTATTACAATAAATAGAAACATAGGAAAGGAATAATTATATACAGGAGCTTATTGGAGATGAATTATATATATACATGAATACCACACACCTGCTTACCAATGTGTATTAGGTAACTGCATACAAATATAAGAGATATCGTAACTATGGGATTCACAAACAAGGGATGTAGCATCAAAATAAGCAATTACATTAATTGTCATAACAAATATACCAAGGACCACGAAATAAATCAATATTTTGAAACTTTTTCCGGAATTTCAATCAATAATGAGGTTGATTTTACGTTATTGGTTCATATTTTTTCTTTTTAAATGGCGCTCATGATGACTAGGCTCTACTTTTCAAAGGCACTGACCAGCACCAATTACAGTTAGAGTAGCAGGAAGAGTGATAATGAAAGAAAAAATAAGGAGCTAGGGTATTGCTCGAAGTGAAGATAATTCTAACTTGCATATTATCAATATCTAAAAAATAATACGGAATCCTAAAAAAATATACAATATATGATACATCTTAAAATTATCGTAATATTTTAAATTTTCTATTTGTAAAATAATGGAGGCCAGACGTTCTCAAAACTGTTGTTCAATGAAAATATATTTTGCATAAGATATCCGTTACTATGGAGTCTGCTATTAGGTTTATCCTTGTTGGGGGGGTACATAGCTACAATTCATTATTTTTTCTTCATTTCTATGCCTTATCCCTCTTCCATTTTTGTTGCCACAATTTTTCTCACAGAACTCCATTCTGCTACATTTGTTGAACAAATGAAAGAAGGATTCAATATGATTCTCAAAGAAAGAACAGAGTTTATCAGCTTCATTTTATTTTGATTTGTTAGTGAATATTGTTCAGGTTGTATGACGATTTCTCAATCATTTTTCATTGAAGTTGGTGAACAGATTCCTAGCGACGGATTTCTACTAATGGAGTGTTTAATAAGTTAATGCTAATCTTATTGTTCATATATTAAAAAAGTTAAAATGTACAAATCAATTTTAATTTTTTGAAAGATCTGTAGTACAATTTTTTTATCAGAATTTTTCTACTTACTACCTTCCCAAATATGATTCATCCTTTCTGTAACAAAATTTATTATGAATAAAGAGATCACTTTCACAGCAATGATAGTTGCTTTGTTACAGAAAACATAACTCATTTTTTTTTTGGGGGTCCACTATTAACAATAAAGTAATTTAAGAGAACTCTACGTCTGCTAGATATTTTTCTATAGCAAGATGACGTTTTTAAAATTGAAGAATAAACGTACGTTCGCGCCCCGGTGATTCATAGAGAAAGAAATATACTATTTGTATATGGATTTCACCATAAGATTTCTAGGTTCAATGGAGAAATTATAATACAATAATGTTTTTATAGGTCATTTAGGTGAGGTTGTTGCGGTTGTTTTTTTCTCGCCTCCTTTTTTTTTCGTTTTCTTTTTAAGATTTTTTTGTTTAAAAAAAAAAAAGTATATATTTTTATAATTAAAAACAATATCTATTTGTGAATGCTTGCATACTTAATATTCAGACGTGTTGTATTAGTGACATTTACACATTTTAAAAGATTAGTCTAGATTTCTCAAAATATATCCTATCTGGACGAGAATTAAAAAAAAAAAATGAATAATTGTACACTTCTTAAAAAATAAAATACTAATCCTGAAATATAGAATTTTAATCGCTAAATAAAACAAAATCAAAAAAAATATTTGGACTATAGAAGTGTTTGGGAATTGTGATTGCATCGACTATGAAGTATGTTTCAAATTTGTCAAGTAAACTTAAAAATTAGTTAATTTAATAAGTTTAATAAATTTATAGTACTATTAATTTATAACCATTAATAAATAACTTTAAATATACTCAATATAAGCCTTAGATTAAATAAAAAAAATGCTTACTAATACTTAATCAGAGCAACTCCATCTAAACAATTAAAGGAACATTAAAAAAATGAATTATGGCAGCCTTTCGGTCATGTCTTATAATGCTTTATGGAAATCTGTTAACTCCTACTAAATAGGGAAACTTTGGACGAAAGCTCATTTGTGGAGTCATTTGTAAAAGTTGACAACTTACATGGAAAGAAGGCAAAGAGAATCAAGGGGCTGGGGATGTTGACATCTTCTACACTTTTGAGAAGTCCCATATTAAGAAATTTCCTACCAGAGTTTTTTTATCTGATACGAAGGTGCAGACGATTTTAAAGAAATAATATCAATTTCTAATGACCTCAAAAAAAAAAAAAAATGGCCTTCGAACGATACAAATTAATTTTTGGTAGTTATATACCAGTTCCAAGACCTGAATTATCAATATGTTTTTGATTGTATTGACTGAGTATGTCAACTTAATCTGTAAGGAAGAGATTGATTGTTCTAAGAAAATCCTTATTATCTTTCTCAGAAAAAATGGCTTAAGTATTGCTCACTTTAGTTACTTTTATGACAGAGATAAACGCAATGAGTGATCGTTTTCTCTTTGAATTCATAACGCTTTGTCCAATGTATAACGCCATTGGCGAACTTGTAAAAGAATTTTTTGTTTTTTAATAATTTGAAGAAAGACGATTTCTTTTACTTTGGAAAATGGAGAGGATTATTAACACAGCTATTAGAAAGGTTCATTATGTTTTGTATACGAAACGTACTTCCTTCGACTCTGATATCTCCAGTGTTTTATTTGTTATGAAACTTCACTTCCATATTTTAAAACGGATAGTACATTTATAAACAAACTTTACAATTCAGTAAACAAGTTTTTATATATTTTGGAATAATATATATGAATTTTTGGGTTATACTACCATTTTGATTAAATTTTAATGATTTGTTTGTTTGTTTTATTGAACGCATGTATATATATATATATATATTTGTAATTGATCAAACAATTTTAATTTTATCTTACTTTAAAGTTGCATTGTAGATACAAAATATTGGTCAAGAAAAAAAACAATGACCAAGTTTGAGTTCTTAGCTGATTATATATTTATTAAGTATGTCACCTTTTTTGCTGAGTAGTGGTGGAAGCAAATAATGACTGATTACTTTCTCCATGTATAATTAATTTTCATAGAATACCGTTTTTCAAAATGGCTTTATAGAAATTGTTTAGATGTAAAATTATAGTATACTCTTGTAACATTTCTGATGGTACTGATGGGCCACACACCTCTATTATATATTTTAAATAATTAAGCATTTGCAATTTCTCTGTATTTGAAGGATAAATCTATTCGGTCATAACTTTATTGCAGTTTTTATATATTTCTCTCTTCTTAATATTCGATGGGAACTTATGTCAACGTAATATATTCTCCCTTTTTCATAACCCGGATGACCTGTTTTAAATCCCGGAGTAATACAACAATTATATTCCCATAAAAAATAAAATCTAAGCTTTAATAAAGCAGCTTTTAAAATAATGTATTGTCTTATCATTGTACAGAGTGCGAATCCATAACCTACAATTTTTCATAAGTTGTATTACTCGGAAAAATATGTCATTGAGAGACAAATTCTTTTTTATAAAACCTATTCAGGAATATTTAAGGCATAATTTTTATTCAATATGCCCTCCTCTTATTCGATGACAGCCTCTACAAGAGGTCTGAAATTCAAGCTGCTGTTAATGACGAGTTCGTCAAACCGGTTCTCCCACTCTTTTCTGAAGGGGGATTTCAGAGACTCCAAGCTAGGGTCAGATTTCCTATTAGCTTTGGAATCTAAAACACCCCCCACAGCATAATCCAAAGAATTGAGTTCTGGTATAATAATGGGCTAAAAGTTAGGCCCCCAACAATCAGTAATATTCCAGCCACAAAATTCGTGTACTTGTATTTTCTTAAAATCTAAATAGGCATATCTTTATTTCTAATTTTTACAAAAACAAAAATTTTAAACAAATAAAGTATCATCCCTAAACATATAAGACAAGGGTAAAAAAAATTATAGGAAAAAAAAGACAAGTCAATACTAAACTTTTTTTCATTTTTTTTATACAAATATTTAAAATTCCAAATTTACGATCCTAGTTTGAAAAATTTGCCAAAACGTCGAGTTATTTAGTGATTACACTTTCCAAATTTGTGGAAATGGGTTTCACGTTGTATTTGTATGAAAAAATTATCTTTTGCACTTTGCTGATGATGGCCTCCTTCTTAAAAGCCCTAGGAAAATTCGAATCTGTTCCCACTACCCAATCAGTTTCTGAGGTCGTTACTTTTTGAGAGAATATGTATTGATTTCCTGACTTATTTTGTAGAATGTTGCCAAGCAAACAATATCTGTAGCAGTTATTGGGTTGTTAAATGCACGAATCAAATTAAACACATTTTTTTTGTTATCGTTCTTGTTCAGACCTTTTCCATCTACGTAAAATTTATGGGGATAAAATAACTTAATATTTGAAGTTTCAAAATTATTTTGAAACAACTACCTATGATGAATATAATCAGACATACAAAGCTTTAACTTTAATGTTAAGTTTTGGATGGAACGACGTAACTCAATTGAGAATGTGCTTAGGCAAAGTTGTTCTCTTGAACTCAATGTGCGTCGATTCTCAGTCGTTCCTTTAGAAGGAAATATTCTTAATGTGTATGATCTTCGAAGAATATTTCCTAGGTCAGATCAAGTAAATGTATTACTATAATATTTATTTATTCTATATCCGTGTAGCTACATCTGACCATTTTTAGGGTCATTAAAAAAAGTTTTGCAGCCTGTTCATTAAATTATAGAAAAGAAAAAAGAAATATTATGACGACTAAAGTATTGGGCACAGAAAAATATTTTCTTTTGTTCTTATCCTTCTCTTATATAACCCATGATTCTAATGTATGACTAGAGAACAATATGAAAAATATTCTTGTTGAGATTTTGAGATTATAGTTTAGTAAAAAATGGATAGAATATTTTTTAGATGCATATATATTTATACAGAGAAATATCTCTCAATGTATTTCCAAGTGGGGAGAAACTCTTTTTTTAATCATTTTATCGTTTCTCGTATAATGATTGTACGCATAATATATGCACAATATTAGATATATAAGGTCTTATAAACAAAAAAGATTAATGAATTTATTATGCAGATAAAGTATGATAGATACTTAGCTATAGTTTATCAAGCATGTAATAAGGTACTTCGAAATATTGAGGCAATATATACTTACCTATAACTAATAGGAAATAAAAAAATCTGAAGCAGGAAAAATTGTTGCGAAAATTGTTTTAAAATGGTAGAGTTTTTTTTTTTTTTTTTACAACTATTTCTTTATTTCCTTGTAAGCACAGCTGTGATCATATAAAATCAAGTATGCTAAAATTACTGTCATTTATATCAATAAAGTAAAGTTAGTATGAATATATGAAAACATGTCAAGAAGTGCAATAAATTTAGTGCTCCACATTTTGATCATACAAAAAAATATCGTAGTCTTATTGATACTCAAAATTCTTCAGCGAGAGCGGAAGCACGCATATAATTTTAAAATAGCGATAATATCCCTCGAATTTTCTCTCATTTACAGGGAGCGGGGATCAAATTTTCGCCTACTTTAAACCTTGATAACTTGAAGACGACATTATCAAATAAAAACTGGTTACCAAATAGGAAAGCTATTCTCGTCAGCTGACGATACGTAGTTCAGTTAGCATCATGCCGTCATCATATGAGGAGATAAAGAGCTAAAAGTGGAACGAGGAGCTTTCGAGGTCCGCCTTAGTCATGGCATTGGTTAATAATGGAGGTAAAATCTCCAATTCAACGATTGCTTCAACCTTAGGAATGAATTTACGGACTGTTCAGCGTATCCGTAAGAAGCTAGATGACACCTGGGATGTTGATGCCACCATAAAGAGTGCACCCAAGGAGGAGGGCGCCGACAGGAAGGTCAGGGACACCGACTTTGTCGACAAGGTGAAAAAAATGGTTGAGGATCACCCTACCAGGTCCATGAAGGCCGGAGACAGGCCCTGGGTGTGGCAACAGGACTCAGTATCCTGCCATGTGTCCAAAATTTCCATGCAGTGGTTAACCGATAACTGTTATGACGTCGTAACCAAGGATTTGTGGCCTCCTAACTCTCCCGACCTTAATCCTTTGGACTATTTTGTCTGGGGCTATGTCGATAGACATACCAACAGACATCCCCATAGCACCACAACCAGCCTGATGGACTCCATCAAGGAGGTATTCGGCAACATGGACAATGAGATGGTCAGAAGAGCCTGCGGCCGGTTCAGTTGCCGTATTGAGGCCGTTATTGATACCAACGGTGATTATATCGAATGAATGGCTACTCTATACCTATATGCTCGTCATAGTTTTGATTTTCAATAAAAAAAGTTAAAAATGTATATTTTGTGTTGTTTTTTGTAGAAAAATATTTTGGCGACAATTTGATTCCCGCTCCCTTTATTTAAGTTTTTTTTGCTTTTTCTGTTTCAGCCTCTTATATCTGAAGATAAACTAGAATCCTTTTTCTATGCTGTAACTATAATTCTGTGCTGTTTTCGGTTAACTGGATTTCCTCTTATGTAGCTGGCCTCTAAAACAAGACTCAGATATCAGTTCCTCCAGAAACACTTCCGGCTACTTCCTTTGTGAAATCGTTGGAAGATAAATCTTTATTTTTTGTTAAAGAATTTTCCGAACTGAAATACGATTGTCATATATATAAAATACTTGAGAAACATATCAACAAGCTCAAGCCTTTATCAGGCTTAACTGGACGATATTGCATGAAACCTCATAAATACATGCCCTCTAAGAAAGTGGTTCTCAAACTTTTTGTGCCCAAGGCATACCAAAAGACAAAAAAAAACAACTTTGTCACACATCCACTTTAACTAAAGTCATCATTTGGATTATTATAAGCTATTGCAAACAATGTATAGTTGTCTCAAATCGTACATCACACTTGAACTTGCATTCTTTGAAATTTAAATACAATCATAAAGAATTGTTAAATTCGAATACACCTATACGAGCGAAAAAATAAGCGCTGTACATTTTTAATTGTTCAGGAATTGGAGCGCACTCATTGCTTTAAAAAACCAGCGTGTGCACGTTCAGAAAACTTGTAAATCGGCGGCACCACGCTCAGGATTGGCAGTATATGGCAGAATTAGGGTTGGATTTGTGTAAGAACGCGATAAGTAGGTGAGAGCAAGATAGATGGTATCATAGAGAATATGCATAAGTAAAGTGACTACTCTCCTCTTTACTGGCCTATCACACAACTATATATGAAAAAATGTTGAACTGGCTCGACTTGTTGGGGCAAAAGGAATGATTTTGAAACCATGCACTTTAATAATCTATTGAGTATTTACTTGAGTGGAACAAAGCAAAATGGTTAGATTTTGATGAAAGGGACAACCTTCTTCTCCAACTCACCCTGAACTATAAAGTTCCAAAGGGTTGAGATCAGGGGTGGAGGATGGCCACATTGATGTAAGTCAAAAGTCAGCCATATTATTGCTCATAACTTTTTGTTCTTCTTGGTTGTATGGAGCTGTAATGAACATATTCATGGTGTAAGCAGTCGTGATAAAGATGGCAAAAGTTTACAAAGCCTTCTGGCTTAATAAAATTTATTTATCTAGTATAAATAAGACAATGGTTACCTTTGTACATTGTTAAGAAAAGTTTGATATTAAGTTTATCAAATGTATGCAAATATTTTTTCTTCTGGCAATGCAACTCCGGATAACTAAATTATTATGTTCATAATAATAAGCATTAGAATTTGCAAAAGTACAGTCGTTGTATCTATGTAAACAAACATATAATATTGCAAATATTTAATTATTGTTTTCATCATCTTTCTATTTCTTTTTAATAGGTAGTTATAAGTTGTAAATAGTGTTGGTACATTTGAGCAACGTTAATTTCAGTGAGTGTCATCTCAATATTCATTTGGGCTACCTTTTTTTTCTGGTCGTTCAAATCAGCGACATTTTCATACAGTAAAGGATACACAATGAATAACGTCATGACTAAGCGTAGTCACTCACCAGAGTGGTGTTAGATATCCAATCTAATCAGTATATCAAGAGCAACTGAGGCTCTTATCGGATTTTGTCTCAACTCTGCAAGCTTCTGTGGAGGTATACATTTACAAAACGGGTTGAGTGGAGGGCATTCAAACATTTTGATCTATAGATCCTTGAGTAGAAGGATCTTAAAAAAGTTATGTGTATTCTCTGATAAATTTTCCAAGTCAATTCTAATACTCTATGCCATTAATGCAATGAGCCCTTTTCACTTTCTTAAGAACTAAATGTATTTAATTCTCTTTAGGAACAGGCTTCAAGGGAGTT